>NC_080782.1:20616160-20708660 GCF_028018385.1 Neofelis nebulosa
AAAGCTTCCGCACAGCAAAGAAAACAATCAACAAAACTAAAAGGCAACCAACGGAATGGGAAAAGATATTTGCAAATGACATATCAGACAAAGGGCTAGTATCCAAAATCTATAAAGAGCTCACCAAACTCCACACCCAAAAAAAACAAATAATCCAGTGAAGAAATGGGCAGAAAACATGAATAGACACTTCTCTAAAGAGGACATCCAGATGGCCAACAGGCACATGAAAAGATGCTCCTCATCGCTCCTCATCAGGGAAATACAAACCAAAGCCACACTGAGATATCACCTCATGCCAGTCAGAGTGGCCAAAATGAACAAATCAGGAGACTATAGATGCCAGAGAGGATGTGGAGAAACGGGAACCCTCTTGCACTGTTGGTGGGAATGCAAACTGGTACAGCCACTCTGGAAAACAGTGTGGAGGTTCTTCAAAAAATTAAAAATAGACCTACCCTATGACCCAGCAATAGCACTGCTAGGAATTTACCCAAAGGATACAGGAGTACTGATGCATAGGGGCACTTGTACCCCAATCTTTATAGCAGCACTCTCAACAATAGCCAAATTGTGGAAAGAGCCTAAATGTCTATCAACTGATGAATGGATAAAGAAATTGTGGTTTATATACACAATGGAGTACTACATGGCAATGAGAAAGAAAGAAATATGGCCCTTTGTAGCAATGTGGATGGACCTGGAGAGTGTTGTGCTAAGTGAAATAAGTCCTACAGAGAAAGACAGATACCATATGTTTTCACTCTTATGTGGATCCTGAGAAACTTAACAGAAACCCATGGGGGAGGGGAAGGAAAAAAAAAGAGGTTAGAGTGGGAGGGAGCGAAACCATAAAAGACTCTTAAAAACTGAGAACAGTCTGAGGGTTGATGGGGGATGGGAGGGAGGGGAGTGTGGGTGATGGGTATTGAGGAGGGCACCTGTTGGGATGAGCACTGGGTGTTCTATGGAAACCAATTTGACAATAAATTTCATATATTAAAAAAAAGAATAGCATCCTTTAAATTTTTGCTTTGTTTTTAATGTTGCCAGCAGTCTCTGATGGAGCTAAAATTTACCAACACTGAATTAACCATAATACAGAGATTTTAAGCAATAGAAACTCACAGTACACATTAAGAGACTAATGCTTACAAAGAAGGGGATTCATGCAGAAAATCAGATTAGGACTCTAGTACTTTACATCATTGTCAGCCAACAACAGCCCTAGTGTTCTCTTTCATTCATGAATACTAGGACCTTGCTCAGTGACTCAGAGTGCCTAGACTAGAGAACTGTCTTGAATGAGGAAGTCACCCAAATAGTTAAGTGAACGGATAAAATAGAAAATCATATTCTCTGGATGGTGATGTAGATATACAAACATATCAGGGACAATCCTGGTAACCTCATCTTCTTTGAAGACCATTGTACCAAGAATGGGCACATGCAATTTGATCAGATGTATATAAAATGAATTGAACTCCATTTTTGATGTTTGACTGACAGCTTTTAGCTTCATCTCTTCCATTTTCCTTTGCCTCACATCTGAGCAAGCTGATAAGAAAGCCTGGGTGCTCCCTGCTTTGACAAAAGAGGTAGTTTCAAACTACACATGCTTTCTTTTTTTTTTCATTATTTTTTTTTTTTACTATTTATTTTTAGAGAGAGAGAGACAGAGTACAAGCAGGCAAGGGGCAGAGAGAGAGTGAGACACAGAATCTGAAGCAGGCTCCAGGCTCCGAGCTGTCAGCACCGAGCCTGACTCAGGGCTCAAATTCACGGACCGCGAGATCGTGACCTGAGCCAAAGTCAGATCCTCAACTGACTAAGCCACCCAGGCGCCCCGAAACTACACATCTTTAAAACCACCCTATGTTACCATAGTAACCCTCAGCCCTGCCACACCCCCTAAATACTATAAACCTTAAACCAGTCTCCCATCCTTGTACTCTTAAGCTATTTTAGTTCTAATTTTAGGAGATCTACCCTGTTATCCACAAGGGTCTCAATATGTGAGTAATAAAACCTCCTATGTTTCAATTTGTATGTGGTATCATCAGTCTTGATATCTGAACTATTGTCTATAGCTTGGCCACAACAGTGCATAAATCAGAAGACATCTATAACCTCCTGCTTCTTCATGTGAATGTTGAACTTGCTCTAGTGCCTGGCTCTCCTTAGGATTATTTACTGCATTATGCTTTAAATTACCATCAAATCCAAGTATTTTCTCTAGAAATTCCTTTCTTTGTTTATGTTAGCCACATTATGTATCTTTTATTTATATCCAATATTTCAATTGATTTCTGAGCAACTGTTTATCTTTGCATATGTTTTAATTTTTTTTTTTTTTTAAAAGATTAACTTAAGGCACCTGGGTGGCTCAGTGGATTAAGTGTCTGACTTCAGCTCAGGTCATGACCTCATGGTCCGTGAATCCAGTCCATGAGTTTGAGCCCCACATCGGACTCTGTGCTGATAGCTCGGAGCCTGGAGCCTGCTTTGGATCATGTGTCTCCCTCTCTCTCTGCCCCTCCCCTGCTCACACTCTGTGTTTCTCTCTCAAAAATAAACATTAAAATTTTTTAATAAAATAAAAAATAAAATAAAAGGTTAACTTATACTGTGATCAGAAAAAAATGCATATATGCTGATATACATACATATTATAATATATTATTACATAATTGTTGTGGTTAATTTTACTTGTTAAATCGACTAAGCCACAGAGTGTCCATATATTTGGTGAAATATTATTCTCAGTGTGTCTAAGGGGATGTTTTAGATGAAATTACCATTTGAAACAGATGAGTAAAGAAGATTGACCTCCCTAATGTGGGTGGGCCCCATCCCTCAATTGGAAGGCAGAGCAAAACAAAAAGGCTGACCCTTCCACAAATAAAAGGGAGTTCCATCTTCCTGACTACCTTGAGCTGGGACTTTGATTTTTTTTTTTTCCTGCTTTGAATTCCACTGAAACATTGGCTCTTCTTGGGTTTCATACCTGTTGACCTTCAATTGGACTATACACCAACAGCTCTCCTGGATCTCCAGCTTGCCAACTGCAGATCTTAGAACTTTTCAGCCTCCACAACATGTGAGCATGTGTGTGTGTGTGTGTGTGTGTGTGCGCGTGTGTATACTCATGCTATTGAATCTGTTTCTCTGGAGAGTTCTGGCTAACTCAATTTTATTTTAATATTTACTGTTGTAGCAAATATATTTTCTATTTTCCTATTTCCTATATTTCATATACACTAAGTCACTTTTCTGTTAAAAATAAAGGGAATTAAAAATTGATGAAAAAAGTAAAGTTACTGAACTGGCTACTGAGATAAAATTATTTAAAGGCCAAAATCAAGAGAATTGAAATCTAGGAGATTCAAGTTGAGAAGTGCTATACTCATCCCATATCTTATTTAAAAATATACATATATAAGTGTATATATATGTGTGTATATATACACATATATATTTGCATTTTAATGATGCTTACATTTAAATGAGATTTTAAAGTAGTGTGTATCATACTTTTGAAAGCCTAGTTGCTCAAAAGGCCATAGAGTATTAGTATATTAAGAGCATGTATCTACTTAGAGGAAGGATGTCACTAGGGTTATGTGTCTTCCAAGTGTAATGCTCCAAGGATTGAATATATAAAAACTATTGCATACTGCCTTACTGGTTTGTTATTTTATTTACTTACAAGGAATGCCATGTGATGTTGTATACAAAAGTTAAAGCCCAATAATAAGCTTTATTGGAAAACGCTGATAAGCACAGTTGTTCTCATTGAAATGCATGCATTTTAAATACAATTTCCTTTTATTCTACTCTTTATGTTCTCCTAAGTGCTATCACCATGTTACCATGGTTATTCAGGTGTTAATAACTGACTTCAATTTTAAGAATTATTCTTAAATGTACTTTAATACTGTGCCTACAATGACTCTACCACAGAAAAGATCTTTTCAAGTTTTGCATATTTGGCAAAACTTTATCTGATCAATAAATCTCACGTGCTTGCATTTCTTAAGAGTAGATCTTTTTCTCCAGAGGAGTATAGTGCTAGATTCTTTACTTGGAATTATCAGAGTAATTACTGTGTGCTGTACTTATTAACAATATTCATGAACTCTCTCATGAATCAAAATATATTTCTCATGCTAACTCACTTGTAACATAAGCTACTGTTTAGTTTTGCAATCATAAGAAATGAAAAGATAAATGTATTTATTATGCATTAGGAAGAGCAACATTTTAAGATATACAAACAGCAGATGCACATGATTTATCCCTTGGTACAAAGGCAGATCAACTGAGAATACAATCATAAGATAAAATAATAATCTATGTCCTTTATTCAAAGCATCATTTTATCTTCTGATTCTTTAAATTATTTATTGTTTCCTCCAAATTTGCTATCCAGTCTCTACACAGTACACCTCAATATGTAGCTATGCAACTAACAACATACAGCATAAATAATAAGAAATATCAATATGTCACCTCCACAATCAAATCTAGCTCATTATTGCTAGATATTAATTCCATCGGAAATGGCTTTCCTGACTTACCACCATAAGTTTCAAGAACTAACATGAGGTTTTCCTTGCCTCTGCAATATTAAAAGCATATGTCAAGATGGGTCTTCATTGGTGGTAAAACTTGCTGACCCACAGTAAACAGGGGGCTGCCAAGGTATTCAGGTAGTTTGTTAAAGCAACAGAATTTATCCAATTCTGTGTTATACAGTTTTCTAGACATTTTACACATAATTCTCACAATAACATTGTGAGGTATGATCTATAAACATAAAAACGAAGAAAACCACCTTTCTGCTTTGAAGGAGGTTAAACATAGGGTAAAGAAAACACATTTGCAGAATTGATTTATCCTGCAATACAATAAACAATATAATAGAACTATGTCAAGAGACCAGAGTCCAGATAACTGAGTGAAAGAATAGTGAGGATGCCTTCACAAAGGAAGCAATATTTGCATTGGAACCATGAGGATGAGTAGAATTTTTTCAGATGAAGAAGGGTGGAAGAAAATTCTTAGCAATAATGTAACTCCAAACTGTCAACAAATAGGGTGTGTTCAGTTTGGTAAAATGCATATTGAAGAAAATGTGTATGGGGTCATGGTGATACATGGCATAGGATTTACCTTATGGAATTTAAATGTATAATCAAATAATATAGATTAATCCAATAATTATTATGTATAGGGTATATTATTAGAGTATAGCGATGAAAGAGAAGGTGAGGAGGTCAGCTGATTCTATATAGATATTGAGGTTTAGCATTATTAGTTACAAGAGATGGCAAAGTTAGAAGAGAAACTAATCAATCATTAGACACACAGGATGATTAGCTTAATATTCTTCTCTGTTGAATATCGCCTTTTTCCCCCAAAATTCTCTTTTCTCATATTCCATGCCAATTTCTTTAAAATACTAAATTAAGAATAAATATTAAAGTGAAGAAAATACTACTTTCTTTAATATGTAGCATATTCATTTTTATTCATTTCTAGACCCACTCCCACTCCCACTCCCTTAGTTTTTATGATATAACATTTAATAATGAGCCTCTTCTAAAGAGCCTTCTTATTCACAAACTTCCCCATCTGAATAAATGTTACATAAAAAAAGCCAAATTCATTAAACTAAAACATTATTCTGTTTAAATGGTTTTTCTGCCTGAAATATTAAAATAAATTGGTTAATTATTGACTTAAGACTAGATCATTTTATTTGTGGCAAAATTTCAATAAATTTGCTCAACCTACTGTTTCCTTTTAAGCCACTTAAGTTTAGTGAAATTATTATTTGGTTTTCCTTTCACAGTTACATGATTGTCCCAGTTTGTTCCCACATGTTATATTATCTGCATTAGTAGTATTAGTTGCCATATTCTCTAAGTTCTAATTCTTACAACCCTCAAAAACCAACTAATTATCCTCTGTAGTATACTTATGAAGAAATAGTTTCTTAAAGAGCTTGCCATATTTGGGTGTTGGTATTTATAATCAGGAAGCAGAACAGACAACCTTGACTTGCTTGCTCTTGGCTTTCCTGGCTTTCCCAAGTACCAAGAACTTAAGGGAAGTTCTAAACTTCAATTAACTATCTCACTTCTAAAATAACTATAATATATTTCTCCATTTTATACGTGGTTCATGATTAACATTTTTTGGTATATGAGTCTGAGACATAATGTAGAGAGTATCAGAAGATCCTGGAATTAAAGCCTTATGAGGTAACTGGATGGAATGTATGGGTTTACACCCCTGGTGGAAGACAGGGTGGCTCACCAAGTAGTGGTCCAATATACACTGAAGTTGAATCCATTTAAAGGACAATAATTTCAAACATTCTCCAGAAACACACTTTTTTGTTGTTGTTGCTGTTGTTCATTTAAGCAGAGGTATTCTGGTAAATTTTCACTTTCTACTCGATACAATACTTATATAAATTGTTTTATACTAGGAAGGGACATTTTTCAACTCAGAAAAAAAGCTCAGTTTCAATACTTAGTGTTCAAATATTTGGCTACAGAGAAACACTTAAGAAATTCTCCAAGAGTACTATTCAAAGCACTTTACATAAATGTAATTCAATTAAACTAAATACTCAGATTAAAATATTATAGTAGACAGTTTGCAAAAAATAAAAAAAAAAAAAAGTGCTGCATTCATCCCTGCCTCTGGGTCCATAAGATAGTGAGTCTCATGTCCCCAGCCCTTTCCCCAGTCACCCCAGCCAGAGCCAGCAAAACAGAGCACCCTGCTTACTTACAGCTGATTTCAGTGTCATGAGAGTGCTGACAGGGGACCAGAAGAGCTACCCCACTGAGTTGTGCCCAATTTTCTGATCCACATAATTTGACCTAAATAATGCTGTTTTAAGCCACTTTATTTGAGTTAGTTTGTTACACGGAACTAAATAACTGATATAAATATTACACACAGACCTAAATACTTAAAGGGCTTTGTCCATAGAGAAACCAAACGTAAATCCTGAAAACACAGGAAATGAGTGCTACATATGAAATCATATATATTTCAGCCTAAACTACTCCCAGAGAAAAATATGCCAGAAATTATTTGGTTTTATTATAATTGTAAAGATGTATACCTGACCTAAGAATTATTATAAAGTATCACTGAATATAAGAACTGACTTAGATAAAATTTGAAGGTTCCAGATAAATAAACAATATTATAATTGAGAGAAGTAATAAAATTAATAAATATCAGGTTCATTGAGGAATAAGGGAGACAAGAAGAGAAACCAAATTTACACATAATTTGAAATGGCACAAGGGGGAGTTCCGGAAGATGGCGGCGTAGGAGGACGCTGGGCTCACCGCGCGTCCTGCTAATCACTTAGATTCCACCTACACCTGCCTAAAACCCAGAAAACCGCCAGAGGATTAGCAGAACGGAGTCTCCGGAGCCAAGCACAGACGAGAGGCCCACGGAAGAGGGTAGGAAGGGCGGCGAGGCGGTGCGCGCTCCACGGACTGGCGGGAGGGAGCCGGGGCGGAGGGGCGGCTCGCCAGCCAAGCAGAGCCCCCGAGTCGGGCTGGCAAAAGCGGAGGGGCCGGACGGACTGTGTTCTGACAGCAAGCGCGACTTAGCGTCTGGGAGGTCATAAGTTAACAGCTCTGCTCAGAAAGGGGGAAGGCTGGAGGACAAAGGGAGGGAGAGCTGCTGAGCCCCCGGACGGATGGCAGAGCTCAGCTTGGCGGGGAACAAAGGCGCTCGCCAGCGCCATCTCCCCCGCCCATCCCCCAGCCAAAATCCCAAAGAGAACCAGTTCCTGCCAGGGAACTTGCTCGCTCCGCGCAAACACCCAACTCTGTGCTTCTGCGGAGTCAAACCTCCGGCAGGCAGCGGATCTGACTCCCTCCCGCTGCCACAGGGCCCCTCCTGAAGTGGATCACCTAAGGAGATGCGAGCTAAGCCTGCCCCTCCCGCCCCCGTGCACCTTGCCTACTCACCCCAGCTAATACGCCAGATCCCCAGCACCACAAGCCTGGCAGTGTGCAAGTAGCCCAGACGGGCCACGCCACCCCACAGTGAATCCCGCCCCTAGGAGAGGAGAAGAGAAGGCACTCACTAGTCTGACTGTGGCCCCAGCGGTGGGCTGGGGGCAGACATCAGGTCGGACTGCGGCCCCACCCACCAACTCCAGTTATACACCACAGCACGGGGGAAGTGCCCTGCAGGTCCTCACCACTCCAGGGACTATCCAAAATGACCAAACGGAAGAATTCCCCTCAGAAGAATCTCCAGGAAATAACAACAGCTAATGAACTGATCAAAAAGGACTTAAATAATATAACAGAAAGTGAATTTAGAATAATAGTCATAAAATTAATCGCTGGGCTTGAAAACAGTATACAGGACAGCAGAGAATCTCTTGCTACAGAGATCAAGGGACTAAGGAACAGTCACGAGGAGCTGAAAAACGCTTTAAACGAAATGCAAAACAAAATGGAAACCACCACGGCTCGGATTGAAGAGGCAGAGGAGAGAATAGGTGAACTAGAAGATAAAATTATGGAGAAAGAGGAAGCTGAAAGAAAGAGAGATAAAAAAATCCAGGAGTATGAGGGGAAAATTAGAGAACTAAGTGATACACTAAAAAGAAATAATATACGCATAATTGGTATCCCAGAGGAGGAAGAGAGAGGGAAAGGTGCTGAAGGGGTACTTGAAGAAACTATAGCTGAGAACTTCCCTGAACTGGGGAAGGAAAAAGGCATTGAAATCCAAGAGGCACAGAGAACTCCCTTCAGACGTAACTTGAATCGATCTTCTGCACGACATATCATAGTGAAACTGGCAAAATACAAGGACAAAGAGAAAATTCTGAAAGCAGCAAGGGATAAACGTGCCCTCACATATAAAGGGAGACCTATAAGACTCGTGACTGATCTCTCCTTTGAAACTTGGCAGGCCAGAAAGGCTTGGCACGATATCTTCAGTGTGCTAAACAGAAAAAATATGCAGCCGAGAATCCTTTATCCAGCAAGTCTGTCATTTAGAATAGAAGGAGAGATAAAGGTCTTCCCAAACAAACAAAAACTGAAGGAATTTGTCACCACGAAACCAGCCTTACAAGAGATCCTAAGGGGGATCCTGTGAGACAAAGTACCAGAGACATCACTACAAGCATAAAACATACAGACATCACAATGACTCTAAACCCGTATCTTTCTATAATAACACTGAATGTAAATGGATTAAATGCGCCAACCAAAAGACATAGGGTATCAGAATGGATAAAAAAACAAGACCCATCTATTTGCTGTCTACAAGAGACTCATTTGAGATCTGAGGACACCTTTAGATTGAGAGTGAGGGGATGGAGAACTATTTATCATGCTACTGGAAGCCAAAAGAAAGCTGGAGTAGCCATACTTATATCAGACAAACTAGACTTTAAATTAAAGGCTGTAACAAGAGATGAAGAAGGGCATTATATAATAATTACAGGGTCTATCCATCAGGAAGAGCTAACAATTATAAATGTCTATGCGCCAAATACCGGAGCCCCCAGATATATAAAACAGTTACTCATAAACATAAGCAACCTTATTGATAAGAATGTGGTCATTGCAGGGGACTTTAACACCCCACTTACAGAAATGGATAGATCATCTAGACACACAGTCAATAAAGAAACAAGGGCCCTGAATGATACATTGGATCAGATGGACTTGACAGATATATTTAGAACTCTGCATCCCAAAGCAACAGAATATACTTTCTTCTCGAGTGCACATGGAACATTCTCCAAGACAGATCATATACTGGGTCACAAAACAGCCCTTCATAAGTTTACAAGAATTGAAATTATACCATGCATACTTTCAGACCACAATGCTATGAAGCTTGAAATCAACCACAGGAAAAAGTCTGGAAAACCTCCAAAAGCATGGAGGTTAAAGAACACCCTACTAACGAATGAGTGGGTCAACCAGGCAATTAGAGAAGAAATTAAAAAATATATGGAAACAAACGAAAATGAAAATACAATAATCCAAACTCTTTGGGACGCAGCGAAGGCAGTCCTGAGAGGAAAATACATCGCAATCCAGGCCTATCTCAAGAAACAAGAAAAATCCCAAATACAAAATCTAACAGCACACCTAAAGGAAATAGAAGCAGAACAGCAAAGGCAGCCTAAACCCAGCAGAAGAAGAGAAATCATAAAGATCAGAGCAGAAATAAACAATATAGAATCTAAAAAAACTGTAGAGCAGATCAACGAAACCAAGAGTTGGTTTTTTGAAAAAATAAACAAAATTGACAAACCTCTAGCCAGGCTTCTCAAAAAGAAAAGGGAGATGACCCAAATAGATAAAATCATGAATGAAAATGGAATTATTACAACCAATCCCTCAGAGATACAAACAATTATCAGGGAATACTATGAAAAATTATATGCCAACAAATTGGACAACCTTGAAGAAATGGACAAATTCCTAAACACCCACACTCTTCCAAAACTCAATCAGGAGGAAATAGAAAGCTTGAACAGACCCATAACCAGCGAAGAAATTGAATCGGTTATCAAAAATCTCCCAACAAATAAGAGTCCAGGACCAGATGGCTTCCCAGGGGAGTTCTACCAGACGTTTAAAGCAGAGATAATACCTATCCTTCTCAAGCTATTCCAAGAAATAGAAAGGGAAGGAAAACTTCCAGACTCATTCTATGAAGCCAGTATTACTTTGATTCCTAAACCAGACAGAGACCCAGTAAAAAAAGAGAACTACAGGCCAATATCCCTGATGAATATGGATGCAAAAATTCTCAATAAGATACTAGCAAATCGAATTCAACAGCATATAAAAAGAATTATTCACCATGATCAAGTGGGATTCATTCCTGGGATGCAGGGCTGGTTCAACATTCGCAAATCGATCAACGTGATACATCACATTAACAAAAAAAAAGAGAAGAACCATATGATCCTGTCAATCGATGCAGAAAAGGCCTTTGACAAAATCCAGCACCCTTTCTTAATAAAAACCCTTGAGAAAGTCGGGATAGAAGGAACATACTTAAAGATCATAAAAGCCATTTATGAAAAGCCCACAGCTAACATCATCCTCAATGGGGAAAAACTGAGAGCTTTTTCCCTGAGATCAGGAACACGACAGGGATGCCCACTCTCACCGCTGTTGTTTAATATAGTGCTGGAAGTTCTAGCATCAGCAATCAGACAACAAAAGGAAATCAAAGGCATCCAAATTGGCAAAGATGAAGTCAAGCTTTCGCTTTTTGCAGATGACATGATATTATACATGGAAAATCCGATAGACTCCACCAAAAGTCTGCTAGAACTGATACATGAATTCAGCAAAGTTGCAGGATACAAAATCAATGTACAGAAATCAGTTGCATTCTTATACACTAACAATGAAGCAACAGAAAGACAAATAAAGAAACTGATCCCATTCACAATTGCACCAAGAAGCATAAAATACCTAGGAATAAATCTAACCACAGATGTAAAAGATCTGTATGCTGAAAACTATAGAAAGCTTATGCAGGTAATTGAAGAAGATATAAAGAAATGGAAAGACATTCCCTGCTCATGGATTGGAAGAATAAATATTGTCAAAATGTCAATACTACCCAAAGCTATCTACACATTCAATGCAATCCCAATCAAAATTGCACCAGCATTCTTCTTGAAACTAGAGCAAGCAATCCTAAAATTCATATGGAACCACAAAAGGCCCCGAATAGCCAAAGTAATTTTGAAGAAGAAGACCAAAGCAGGAGGCATCACAATCCCAGACTTTAGCCTCTACTACAAAGCTGTCATCATCAAGACAGCATGGTATTGGCATAAAAACAGACACATAGACCAATGGAATCGAATAGAAACCCCAGAACTAGACCCACAAACGTATGGCCAACTCATTTTTGACAAAGCAGGAAAGAACATCCAATGGAAAAAAGACAGTCTCTTTCACAAATGGTGCTGGGAGAACTGGACAGCAACATGCAGAAGGTTGAAACTAGACCACTTTCTCACACCATTCACAAAAATAAACTCAAAATGGATAAAGGACCTGAATGTGAGACAGGAAACCATCAAAACCTTAGAGGAGAAAGCAGGAAAAGACCTCTCTGACCTCAGCCGTAGCAATCTCTTACTCGGCACATCCCCAAAGGCAAGGGAATTAAAAGCAAAAGTGAATTACTGGCACCTTATGAAGATAAAAAGCTTCTGCACAGCAAAGGAAACAACCAACAAAACTAAAAGGCAACCAACGGAATGGGAAAAGATATTTGCAAATGACACATCGGACAAAGGGCTAGTATCCAAAATCTATAAAGAGCTCATCAAACTCCACACCCGAAAAACAAATAACCCAGTGAAGAAATGGGCAGAAAACATGAATAGACACTTCTCTAAAGAAGACATCCGGATGGCCAACAGGCACATGAAAAGATGTTCAACGTCGCTCCTCATCAGGGAAATACAAATCAAAACAACACTCAGATACCACCTCACGCCAGTCAGAGTGGCCAAAATGAAGAAATCAGGAGACTATAGATGCTGGAGAGGATGTGGAGAGACGGGAACCCTCTTGCACTGTTGGTGGGAATGCAAATTGGTGCAGCCGCTCTGGAAAGCAGTGTGGAGGTTCCTCAGAAAATTAAAAATAGACCTACCCTATGACCCAGCAATAGCACTGCTAGGAATTTATCCAAGGGATACAGGAGTACTGATGCATAGGGGCACTTGTACCCCAATGTTTATAGCAGCGCTCTCAACAATAGCCAAATTATGGAAAGAGCCTAAATGTCCATCAACTGATGAATGGATAAAGAAATTGTGGTTTATATACACAATGGAATACTACGTGGCAATGAGAAAAAATGAAATATGGCCTTTTGTAGCAACGTGGATGGAACTGGAGAGTGTGATGCTAAGTGAAATAAGCCATACAGAGAAAGACAGATACCCTATGGTTTCACTCTTATGTGGATCCTGAGAAACGTAACAGAAACCCATGGGGGAGGGGAAGGGAAAAAAAAAAAAAAAAGAGGTTAGAGTGGGAGAGAGCCAAAGCATAAGAGACTGTTAAAAACTGAGAACAAACTGAGGGTTGATGGGGGGTGGGAGGGAGGGCAGGGTGGGTGATGGGTATTGAGGAGGGCACCTTTTGGGATGAGCACTGGGTGTTGTATGGAAACCAATTTGACAGTAAATTTCATATATTAAAAAATAAATAAATAAATAAATAAAAAATGAAATGGCACAAGGGATAAACTCAGTCACAAAGAACAATCTCTGAAGTGTAAGGTAATTGATTAAATACAAAAAATAAAACTATAAACTTTTTTAAAGCTAATTCACTTAAGGGCCAAAATTGAATTTTTATTCAAACCAGATCAGAAAGATCTTACAGTTAACAAACCATTGCACACATCCATCCCTACACACAAATTTTTAAATGCATACATCAGCAAGAGAGAAAAGGATCCAGAAAATAAGGTCTGATATGCAAATAAAATGAAGAATAAGGCAATAGTTATGTAGATAATATAATTTTGACTGTAAAATAGTAGTAACTGTAGTAGTAGCAATATAAAATAAACAGAAACCAAAAATATTAGAGAATCGGGCCACCTGGACGGCTCAGTCGGTTAAGCATCTGACTTCTGCTCAGGTCATGATCTTGCAGTTCATGAGTTCGAGCCCCGCATTTTGCTGTTGCAGAGCCCACTTTGGATCCTCTGTTTTCCTCTCTCTCTGCCCTTCCCCCACTCACACTCTTTCTCTTTCTCAAGAATAAACATTTTAAAAAATATTAGAGAATTAAAATACTGGAGAAAATTAAGCAATGAGTCTAACAGTTAGATTTAAGTTTTCTGCAGTCCTTACACAGCTTTATGTTTGGAATAAGGAATAGACTTGGTTAAGTAGGCTTGTCAGAGTTTTAGGTAAAAACCACGAAGAGAAGAGAAATAGAGGAAGCAAAATTTATGAACTAGGAAAGGGAAATTGATTGATTTTAACAAACTCAGTATAATCAGTATATATAAAAGAAGCCAATAAAGTATACATGTATATACACATATAGAGAGAGAGCTACGTCAAGAGAACAAAGTCCACATAACCAAGGGAAAGAATAGCCAGGGCACCTTCATAGAAGAACCAATATTTGAATTGGACATGTGAAGACGAATAGAAATTTTAAAGTACTCTGATCAAAGTAAAAAATGTGTATTTTTATTGTATATAAAATACATAGTAATGTGTAAATATACGCCCATATCAAAGTAAAAGTGAGTAAACTTTAAGTAAAAGAATTAGAAAAACTGTCAGGTCTGATTACAAAATCAACAAAGCCAAAAACATTGAAATCATCTATATGGTCTCTAAAAAAGAGAAATGCCTTAAGCAAAGTAATCAGAAGGAAGAAAGTTAAATCATAGAAAAATACAAATTGTAAAAATATTTTCTTGTCAAAAGGTGAAAGGTTAGAAAAAAAGGTAATTAGACAAAAATAGATCAATAAATTGTACTACAAACAATGCTAATGCTAATAATGATAACAACATATGCTTGGGCAGCACTTATAGTATTTCAGGGATTCTTCCAACCCCTTAATATTGACTTAGGTCACTAGAAAGGAGAACCTGAGAAAGTATTCAAGCTCTAATGATTTCACTGGTAGTTTCAAATCCAGGTCTGCAACAATGAGTAGTATAGACTAAAGACAAAGGAGAAGGCAATGACATATAATGTGATAAACAGGGGCAAACATTTTTTTAAAGTTTTAAAAATATATAATAATGGGCTGTTTGTGAGGAAGTGTTTTTGCTCAGATGCAGTACTTCTGAAGAATTAACATAATTAACAAGTGTCAAGGAATGGCCACAGTTGTTTTTGGCTTAATGACAGTAGAGTCAAATAATTCAGAAGATATCGTAATCTTCAATGATTGTGGACCCTAATAACAGAATTTCAAAATTTATGAAGAAAAAAAGTAAGAGAAATAGACAAATCCACAATTATAGCTGAGCTGGAAGATTAAAATATCCCTCTTTTCATAATTAAAGGAACTAGAAAGCGAAAGAGAAAGAATATATATTAAAAAAAATTAAAAACAAGATCTCAATAGCTTGCCCTACTTGTCATTTGTAAAACTTAAAGCCAGAAACTACAGAGTAAACATTTATTTTCAAATGTACATAGGAAGTCAAATAAAAATAACAAAAGACACAAATAGAACCATGAAATTGCATTCTACAAATTTAAATTGGGTGAAATTATACAGAGAGTGTTCTTTGACCAAAGCAGAGTAAAACCAGGTATCAACAAAAGTAAAATTCTGGAAAATCCAAATATTTAAAAATTAAACAACATTCTTCTAAACAACCATGACAACCATTTCCACAAGTATTTCATTAGGCTCCTCATTTAAAACAAGTAGCAAGATTCTATGCCCACAATTAGGCACTCCATCCATATCCAAATGTGGGCAGACAAATCTGTGTGAAACAGCAACCAAGAGAAACAGTGTAGGAAACAAATATCTGAAGAGTAACACAAGTTAGTATCAGTAACACTGATAACCAGTGACAAATTTCTTTCTGAAATAGATGGATGGAACCAACCAAAAAAATTAACTAATAATATAAAACATTTAATAAGTTGAATCTATATAAAGAATCCTACAATTAATAATTTATAAGTACAAACCTTGTCTTACATGTCAAAAATGATTATAAAGAAAACATTTCACTAAGAAAGGCATGTTCTATCACATATTAAAAAATAAATGTTTTATATTAAACTTAATATTCTTTTCCTAAATATTGGAAATAAGAGGAACATTTCAACTCACTTTGTGAAGTAGGCATAATTTTGATAACCAAAAAGATATAAGCTAGAAAATGTATAGACTAATCTCATATAAAGTATGAATGGAAAATTACCATACAAAACAGTAGCTAAACATGTCGAATACTGTATAAGGAAAAATTCATTGTATCCAACTGATTTTACTCCAGGGATATAAGTTTTGTTTGCCATTTGAATAATATAAGTTAAATTCACCATATCAGCTAACTAAAGGGGAAAAAAAGAGTCATCATTATAATGGGAGGATAAAACAATCAATAAACTTCAACACCTGTTTATTATACATATGTTCAGCAAACTGGAAATAGAGAATAACGCTCTGCTCTCATAAAGGATATTTTCCAAAAACCTATAACAAACGTTAAAGAATGGTTTACAATATTCCATTTAAAATCAGAAATGAGATATAATTATTTCCATCTGGCAGTGTGTCTGAGAGCAAGGTCTATGCAGATGAGAAAATAAAATAAAATTCATAGAAACAAGACAGAAAAATGCTATTTCTATTCACAAATGATATATGGATTTTTTTACATTTATTTATTCTTGAGAGACAGACAGAGAGAGCGCGAGCATGAACGGGGGAGGGGCAGAGAGAGAAGGAGAACCAAATCCAAAACAGGCTCCAGGCTCTCAGCTGTCAGCATAAAGCCTGACGAAGGGCTGGAACCCACGAACCATGAGATCACGACCTGAGCCAAACTCAGACGCTCAACCAACTGAGCCACCCAGGTGCCCCATATATGGATTTCTTGAAAAGAAATGCAGAATACAAACAATTAGAACATGTAAGTGAGAGTAACAATATTGCTAGATATAGGTTCATTATTTATTTATTTAAGTATTTACTTAATATACACAATATGTAAATATAAGATATTTAAGAACTAAGCTAAATTCATTTGTATTTTAAGGTAAAAATAATAACACGTCTTTGAATATATTAAAGAAGAACTAAATTAATGGAAAAAGAAAAAGATAATGAATACAAGTGTAGAGAACAAAAATAGGCCTACACAAATTGAAAAACAAACTGAAAAAATGGCAGGAGTGGCATTGCAGATAAATGAGGCAAGTTGGACTGACAGGTTACTAACTGGCGTTGGGGTGTAGATTTAGCCAAATGAGAAAAAAATGGACTGTAATTCATGTCATTAACAATCATCGGTTCTGAGTAAATTATAATAATAAAATATAAAATATAACTATGCAATAGCATTGGTAATTATTTTACAACTAATATTATACAATTGATATATAATATGTAACATTATGTATTAAAATATTATACAATTGGTATATAATATGTAATCTTATATACTAAAAGATATAATATAGATATATACTATATAAGATATAGAGTGGTAATTATATTACTGATACTACATTCCGGTTATGTAATACTAAAATAGTAATAATAAATATTATTCTTATCACTAAAGTTCACTGAATACTTAACTGTGACAACCAGTGATCTAAGGAATTTAATTCTCCAGAAACCTGTAAATCTGGCATTTTAGTGCTCCCTATTTAAGCAGAAACTGTAACATAGAGAGGATAAGCAGCTCATCAGAAGTTATAAAGTTAGCTAATATGTCAAGATCTTTTTCATCATCTGACATGACCTTGTGATGGTTATTTCAAAAGTTAGAAATATTTCCCCAAAAAATTGATGCACATGGATGTGATTTAACGTATAAAAATTACTTCTGATGACAGTGATTTTAAAAGAAAAACTATCCAAAAAACTTAAATACCACTTACTACATGCACATACACACACAAAAAAAACAACTAAGTGAATTGGGTAATATTTGTACAAAGGAAGACATTATAGCTTTGAGGTTAAATTACCTTCAATTAAAAGGATCCACATTGATGAATCTCCTAAATATAATACTGAATCAAGAAGTTACAAAGGACTATATTAAAAACGTGGCAGCTTTATAAAGACATATAAAATCAAACAATATGTTTCCTTAGGCATATATACATAGAAAATAAAACATACCAAAAAAAGCAAAGAATATACAGTATATATTTTTTGTGTATCTTATATCTTTATCTCTCTCTCTTCCTCTCTCTATCATCTACCTACCTACCTACCTATCATTTATCTATCTATGTAAAACAGAGAGTTTGGAATTATCAACCTTCAAGAATATTTTTTTTTAATTTATTTATTTCTGAGAGAGAGATACAGAGTGCGAGCGGGGGAGGGGCAGAGAGAGAGGGAGACACAGAGTCCAAAGCAGGCTCCAGGCTCTGAGCTGTCAGCACAGAGCCCGACGCGGGGCTTGAACTCACGGATGGTGAGATCATGACCTGAGCCGAAGTCAGACGTTTAACCGACTGAGCCACCCAGGCACCCCAAGAATATTTTTTAAGATGAATTCATTAAGCAATGTGTATGAATGGATCCCGAGTTGTTTTTAGGAGTGTTAGTTGAATGTCATCTTTATTGAAACCATCAAATATTCATTCTTTAGAAAAAGAAAGATTGAAAAGTTTGCAGTATTTGTGTTTTATATTTAATTCTCAAACAAAATATTACATATCTTACAGCTATAAAGGCTACAGTAATCATCAGCAGTCAACTTTTTATGATAAGATAAATAATGAAATATGTCTCTTGTGGTTATTTCACATATAGAAATACTAATTATAATAGGGAAATTAACATATCCTTCTAAAAGAGAGTGATACTGAATTCAATTTTTTAATGAGGGAAATATAACTGTTAGACGGAAATTATTACTGATACAATCCTTTTAATACCTCTAATCCAATTCTTGTCATCCCAAGGCAATCAGAAAAGCATTCTCTAAGCAATTTACTCTACCCATGGGTAATGAACCTAAAACAGCACAAAACAAAAACAGGGTAAACACTAGAGACCTAAGTGCAGATATTTTAATAGTGCCTGCATTTTTCCTTATTTGTTAACCAGTGAATTGAGAGCTGTGCTCCTGGCAGATGTATCTCTGAGCCCTGACCTCCATTTCAAACAGAGCATATCTACTTTTTTTTTTTTTTATTGGATTGTTTGATATTGGTCTTTTAAGTAAGATTTTGGTTTGAACAAATGGGTCCACGACTAAACATACCCAAAAAACACCAATGTGAAAACCCATCCTGCTGTGAAAGATGGTCTGCCTATAGCAACCATATGCCCATATATAAATATTAGTGTATATACAAATATATAAAGTGTACTATTTATATTAGAGAATATGCTAAGATATATACTCAATTGAATAAAAATAATAATAGGCCAGATTTTTCACTTAAAAATGTGTTTATGCATTCATCAATTGACTTTAATTTATGGACATTGCTTAATGGCATTCTTAGGACATATTCAAAATTACCAAAAGTTATTTAATGTATGTCTAACGGTGAGTATTTATCACCTTACAACATAAGGTCCTGAATTTTCCTTATAAACTGAAAGCATTTGATTCATATTTGTTATATGCATAAAAGTATGTTTGTCATATTTTTTCCTTACATAGGAAATTGGAAATAAAATTTTATTGTATGTACTGTACTAAGAAATTAATGTATCTATCCTAAAAGAGGAGAAGTAAGGTCAAGGGCAGAGCTTAAATAACATAAAATTTTAATTTTGAATGAAAATGAAGTATAATAAAATGTATAGAATCTTTTCCAAAAATGTAATAAAAGATTCTATTCCTCCCTCATCCATTTATTCTTTCCAACAGTTGCCTTTCACTTTTCCTTTATTTAATTTAACCATTTAAAAAAATATACTACCTGCCTATTATATTTGGAGTTTTATTACATGCAGTGTTCCATCCATAAGAGTTTTACATCCTAATGAGAAACAAATACATTACAGAGTATTGTAGTATAAAGTACAGATTTAAATAATAAAAATGATGAAAATAGATTAAAATGTACAAGTGGATAAGTGGATAAAATGAAACAGTAGGAAATACTTTTCAGAATATTTAAAAGTTCTACCCAGTTAAGAAATGAGTAAGAGCTGTTAATATGTGTATGTAGAGGAAGACATCTGAGGTTAAATTAGCATATGCCCAGAAAAATGAAAGAGAATGGTATGTTCATTAAACAACCATTATTTTTAGTATTGGTAGATGGAAAGTGGAAGAGTATGTGAGGGAAAACACAACTAGACAGGTAAGAGAGTTCAAAAACCTTCAGGTCATTAAGAGCTCTTTGTACAAAGGTAAGAAATTAGATCATTATGTAAGTTATAAAGGTAAATGCAGGTTATAAAAATGAGTGATCTGATCAAGTATGTCTAGCAGTAGCACAGTGGATGATGCTGAGGGAGATGGTGCTAGAGTTAGGAATGATAGTGTGAGTTCATCAAATAAATTATGAGTTCTTTAACCAGAAAAATATAAGTATAAAAAATGTGAGCAAAACATTTAGGAAATAGGAATAGAAGTTCTTTGTCATTGGGGCGCCTGGGTGGCTCAGTCGGTTAAGCCTCCGACTTCGGCTCAGGTCATGATCTCGCCATCTGTGAGTTCGAGCCCCGCGTCGGGCTCTGTGCTGACAGCTCAGAGCCTGGAGCCTGCTTCCAGTTCTGTGTCTCCCTCTCTCTCTGACCGTCCCCCACTCATGCTCTGTCTCTTTCTCTCAAAAATAAATAAACGTTAAAAAAAATTAAAAGTTCTTTGTCATTGGTTCAATGCAATATTTCAAGACAAGAGAGGATCTAGCAAGAACCCTGTTTCTAATTTAGGTAAGAGATCAATGAAAATGTCGTGCTTACTTAAGTTCTAATTTTGAGAAGGCTTGGGCGAAATCACTTAAGATTGACTATTATTAAACTTAAAGTTTCTGTAAGATCACATATAATAAGTAAAATAATATTTAATGGTGGAATTCAGGAATACAATTTTGGCAGAAGTTCTAAGTTTCATAGTCATGACTACAAAACAAAATTAAAATTATGTAGCTATATGCAGTCTTAGAATTACCTTTCAAGAAATGGACTGAGTAAATCTAGCAAAAACAAGCACAAATTTATATTTTATTTTATTCAAGTATTAGGTAAATGGTACTAATGTTAAAGTACACAGGCTTTATGAAGAAATGAGCAGTCAAAACACCATTTTATTTTCAGAAAAACAAAGGTCAAAAAAAAAATAAAACCAATAATTGGCTTTTTCAAAGGTAGGCAAACTGTGGCCCATGGGACTGACATCTGTTTTTATAAACAAAATTGTTTAAGTTTATTTATTTTTGTGAAAGTGAGAGAAAGAGAGAGAGAGACAGAGAGAGAGAGAGAGTGAGAGAGCACATATGCTCATGAGTGGGGCAGAGATAGAGAGAGAGGGAGAGAGAGAATCCCAAGCAGTCTCTGCACTGTCAGCACAGAGCTGACTCAGAGCTCAATCCCAGAACTGCAAGATCATGACCTGAGCAGATATCAAGAGCTGGAAGCTTAACTGACTGAGCGACCCAGGCACCCTATAAATAAAATTTTATTGGAATGCATACATATGCACTTGTGGCTGCTTTTGAGGTACAGCAGCACAACGAAATAGATGCGACAGAAACTACATAGCACTTGAATTAATACATTTTGTATCTGACCATTTAAGAAGATTGCCAGGCACTAGTCTATTGAATTTGGAAATTTGGAAATAATTGGTATTTCAATTAAATGAAAAGAATAGTTGAGATTGTAGTATAGCTATCCATTTGGCTTTTGATAGATATTATTCTAAAGAACAGCAAAAATATTATTGGCATTACCTTACCTAATATTTAAATTTTTTAGTGATGTTCAAATAATCTATACTTTTCAAGTAGTAAAAATAAAACACAATGGTAAAGAAAAATTTTTTTAATGCTTATTTATTTATTTTGAGAGAGAGAGAGAGAGAGAACACATGAGTGCGAGTCAGAGAGGGGCAGGGGGAGAGGGAGAGAAAGAATCCCAAGGAGGCTCCAAGCTGTCAATGCAGAACTCCAAAGCCAGGTGCAGGGCTCAGTCTCACAAAGTGTGAGATCATGACCTGAGCCAAAACCAAGACTTGGGCGCTCAACCAACTGAGCTACCCAAGAGTCCCTAAGAAATAGTTTTTAATGTAAGAAACAAAATGTGAAACATGCCAAAGACGGATTAAAGCAAGGAATTTCACCCTCGCTTACAGTCAAGAAATTTGAAAACCTTGATATTGAGACTTACCTGATGTAATGGTTTGTGAATAGCTCAAATATCAGGGTTTTTTAATTTCTAGCCATGTAATTTCAATGTGTATATGATTGATAAATATAAATGTAAAGATGATAAAAAAATAAGCAACTAGGACAAATGTGATAAAAATTAATAATAAAAGAGGTATGGCACTAAAATAAATTATAGTATAATGAACCAATAAAGAAATCTATACGGGAGGGAAACAGGAAATAGGGGCAGATTATCAAATACAATAAGTAGTTCAGAGAGGGACAAAATGCTATTCCCCCCAGAATACTGGCAAGAGTTGAAGTACATTGGAATATTGTCTATGAAAATTTAAAACACCTCAAAATCTCTAAAAAGTAAATGTATATGTCTCATCAAGAGGATTGTCATTACATTATTAGATTCTCAGTACTATATATTTCTCTTAAATAGAATTGCTTCATGTAATTAGTTTTTAAAATAGTAGGATAGGGGCGCCTGGGTGGCTTCGTTGGCTGAGCATCCGACTTCAACTCAGGTCATGATCTTGCGTTGTGTGAGTTCGAGCCCCGTGTCAGGCTCTGTGCTGACGGCTCAGAGCCTGGAGCCTGCTTTGGATTCTGTGTCTCCCTCTCTCTCTGCCCTGCCCCGCTCATGCTCTGTCTCTCTCTGTCAAAAAAAACATTAAAAAATTTTAAAAAATAGTAGGATAATATCTAGTATGTATTTGGAGTTTTCAAGGGTTAATAAGTATGCATTTTTTTCTGCATGTGTTCACATATTAATAGAACCCACAGACAACCACCTAACCTTTAAAATGATTTTATTGGGGCGCCTGGGTGGCTCAGTCGGTTGAGCGTCCGACTTCAGCTCAGGTCACGATCTCACAGTCCGTGAGTTCGAGCCCCACATCGGGCTCTGGGCTGATGGCTCAGAGCCTGGAGCCTGCTTCCGATTCTGTGTCTCCCTCTCTCTCTGCCCCTCCCCCGTTCATGCTCTGTCTCTGTCTCAAAAATAAATAAACGTTAAAAAAATTAAAAATAAAATGATTTTATTGCATTATTCTACAGGCATAGTCATCTGAGCACATTGTGTTTTCTTGATTGTAATTATCCTTCACTAGATCAATATTTTATAAAGGCAGAATATATAGATGGATTGTTTTCCAAGCACATGTATTATATAGATAGTAAATGCTTTTATAAAACATGTATCATTATATCTTATATGTCATAATTTGTAAGACATAACATGATTTCATGTATCACTAAGAAACAAAAAAGGTGAGAATTAAGCTATGGTATAATGTGCTCCTATTGATTGCAAGACATTTCAATTTTGAAAATGTTGAATATGGAAAATAAGCATTTCTAATCAATAAAATATTCTAATTTAAATACTAAAGCAAGGGCACCTGGGTGGCTCAGTTGGTTAAGCCTCCTACTTCAGCTCAGGTCATGATCTCACAGCTCATGAGTTTGAGCCCCACATCAGGCTCTGTGCTGATAGCTTGGAGCCTGGAGCCTGTTTTGGATTCTGTGTCTCCTTCTCTCTCTGCCCCTCCCCCACTCACACTCTGTCTCTGTCTCTCTCTCTCTCTCTCAAAAATAAATAAACATATAAAAAAATTTTATATAACAAAGCATGTAAAATATGGGGGCTGCTGGGTGGCTCAGTCAGTTGAGTGTCCAACTTCAGCTAAGTACATGATCTCACGGTTGGGTAGTTCAAGCCCGGCATTGGGCTCTGTGCTGACAGCTCAGAGCCTGAAGCCTGCTTTGGATTCTGTGTCTTCCTTTCTCTCTGCCCCTCCCCCAATCTGTCATGCTCTGTCTCTATGTCAAAAATAAACATTAAAAAATTTAAATATATGTGTGTGTGTGTGTGTGTGTGTGTGTATAATATTAGAATATCAGGGAATAGAGGCTTTCTACCATGACATAAACAGTGAAATAAAATTGACTGAAATAATTTAAATTGGTTTGATCTCTTTTTGCAACTGTCTACAAGACTGATTTAACACGACAGGAATTTTCTGAATTGTATGTAGTAACATGAAAAGCTAATGAAACTGTAAGGTATTTTCCAACTCTCTCCCAGGGTAAACTATAAACATTTAGAGAGTCTGCTTATTTGTTTGTTTGTTTGTTTGTTTGTTTTGAGATTTATACATCCCAATGAAGAGGTTTTCATATACATATTGAGAAAATAAATATGCACTATTCCAGAAGTCCTTTTTTAAAATACGAATGAATAATTTATTGGATAAACAAAAAATAGATCATGCTTTTTCCATTTTCAAATTCTTTTTTTGTGTAGTTTCTAGCTTGTATTTAAATTCCCATTAGTTAACATATAGCATAATATTAGATTCAAGAATAGAGTTCAGTGATTCATCACTTACATATAACACCCAGTGTGGATCACAGTGCTTTCCTTAATACCCCTCACCCATTTAACCTATCCCCTGCCTACATCCCCTCCAACAGCCCTCAGTTTGTTGTCTATAGTTAAGAATATGTTTTATGGTTTGCCTCTCTCTTTTTCCCCCAATGTACGTCTGTTTTGTTTCTTAAATTCTATATATGAGTGAAATCATATGGTATGTGTCTTTCACCGACTGATGTATTTCACTTAGCATAACACACTCTAGCCTCATCCACGTTGTTGCAACTGGCAAGATTTCATTATTTTTGATGGTTGAGTAATATTCCATTGTATGTATATGTGTGTGTGTGTGTGTGTGTGTGTGTGTGTGTGTGTGTGTGTATACACACTACTTCTATATGCATTCATCAGTCAGTGGACAGCTGTGCTCTTTCCATAATTTGGCTATTGTTGACAATGCTGATATAAACATCAGGGTGAATGTATCCAGTCTTATCAATATTTTTGTACCATTTGGGTAAATACCTAGTAATGCAATTGCTGGATGGTAGGGTAGTTCTACTTTTAACTTTTTGAGGAACCTCCACACTGTTTTCCAGAGTGGCTGCACCAGTTTGCACTCCCACCAACAGTGTAAGAGCATTCTCTTTTCTCTACATCCTTGCCAACACCTGTTATTTCCTGTGTTGTTAATTTTAGCCATTCTGACTAGCAAGAGGTGATATCTCATTGTAGTTTTGATTTGTATTTCCCTAATGATGAGTGATATTGAGCATCTTTTCATGTGTCTGCTAGCCATCTGTACATCTTCCGAAAAACATCTATTATCAAACTCAACACCCAGAAATTATTTTTTTCTCCAGAAAGATAAAATGATTTTACTTTAAGTTATTTTAATATTTCATTACAAATTTGAGGTCATATACTATAGAATAATGGAATCACATTATCACAATTTAAAGTAAAGTTCTAAAGGGATTCTATCAGATGCGACAGGTATCTTTTATATAATTTACTCAAAATACATTAACTATACTATAAAAACAGAGCAATATAGTATTATATTAATTACATGTTCTAAATGCTTTCATTGACTGCATCTAACTTTAAAATGTTCAGTGTCTACACTTCACAAGGGACTTTAATCTCATCTCTTATTGAACATCGTTATAGATGAGAAAATGGAGATGTCTTACACTTCTATACCATAGGGCCACAATTCCAATATGCTACTTTCCTTTATGAGCTAAAACAATGGTTTCACTCCTAGGAACACTAGGCAACTATTTTGCTATTATTGGCACAGGGACCAGATGTGATGTATGTTCTATGTGGAAGTTCTACCTAGACAGTACATTACATAAATAATTTTGAAAATGTCATTAAAATTTTACTTTTTCTTATACATTAAAAGAGTTGTAAATTACAATAATTTGACATTTAACTAGTGCACATTAAATGGAATTCTGTAAAAATGTTTTTTTGTGTTAAGCACTGTGTCATAGGAAATGTGGCTGAACTACTGTTACAACAGTTGTTGCTATATTAGCAGCAATAGCAATGGGAGGAGTAGAGGGTGGTCAGGCAGAAGAAAGAACACAGTATAAGAATAGTTTTATTGTCATTATTTATTGCATTTTCAAATGTAGGTTTTGGAGTTATGTGTTGGCACACACCTAATAATGTAAAATTTCATTGACACAAAATAGGGATACCCTAAATAATTACTTTTTACTTCAAAATGTCACCAATCTCTAAACATTTAAATAAAGAGGTACTATGTTCATTTGATGCAAGTGTCTCAGAATATTTTTATAATCTAAATTGTTCAGAGAGGTCATTAAACTCATTAGCTGCCTTTGAGACCTTTAAAAAGAAGTTAGTTTATTAAAAATTAAAACCATTTAGAACTTCCTTTTTGCTACAAATGAATTCAGAATAGTCAGTATGGTGATTTAAAGGGAGATTTATGAGGAAAATAGAACTGAGGTTTAAAAATGCTTTCTATATTTCCCATAGTGAATATTGTCCAGATTTATTTTCACACCATTGTTGTGATAAAATAATCCATAAGAATAAAATATTATTGTGGATTTCAAATAGTTTAAAGATAGAGTTGTGCTATTAAATTTTCTGACTTCTTTCCAGAGTTTTTTTTTTTTAAAAAGACCCACTAGGATGTCAGAATCTGGATTTATGTATGTATTATTATTTGTGGGTCTTCAGAGACCCACTTATATTGCTCTGTGCCTCATAAATCTTCAGGCAATTGAGCTCCTTCTCCAAAAACCTACATATATTAATCTTCTCACAGAAAACAGACCTGATAAAATTACCCACTTTGTACCTTTCTCACTTTTCTCATGAAGATGCTG
Source organism: Neofelis nebulosa (assembly GCF_028018385.1). Taxonomy (NCBI): domain Eukaryota; kingdom Metazoa; phylum Chordata; class Mammalia; order Carnivora; family Felidae; genus Neofelis; species Neofelis nebulosa. The sequence continues at coordinate 20,643,015 of NC_080782.1, forward strand.
TACCATAAAAGAAATACTTTTTTATTAAAATAATGAAAAAATGAAATACAGATACCTAATCATTACAGATATTATTTAAAATATGTCATTAGCATTTATTTATTAAAGTTATTCTTCCTAATTATTTTCAAGAACTATTATTTAAAAAGAGCATTTGGATCGAATTATATAACTTTCATGCCAGTTTAGAAATCTGTGGTAAAATGTATATTCTTCCTATGCTCTGAATCTCCAGACTTAGTTATACATCCAAGAGGTTAAATAAAATAAAGAAGAATGGGGTGGATTTCCTAAATCCTTTTATGATTAATATTTCACAAAAATAGAGCTGTTAACTCTGAGAAAATTTGACATTGTCTCTCCTGGCTTTACAATCAAATACCTGCTATCAGTTGAAATTTTTAAAAGTTTACATATTCCATTTAATAAGTGGGAAAAAAAGTAGTATCTCACAGGAATTTAGCTGTTAGATGCTTGAAAAGTCTGAATTCTTCCTAGAATACTAAAATCATAGATATTGAATTTCTAGCAGATATATATCAAAGAGAATTTGTTGCTGTTATTCACCGTTTTTAGAGACATCAACTTTAATCTTGGTATCTACGTCTGAAGAAATAAAAGAAAATATCTCATGGCTATTAGGCACGGCTCTCTGGTTTTGTGAGTACAGTAGATAAAACTAGAGCTCTACTTATCCATTCCAATGTTAGTAAACTCTTCAACCTTAGGAAGTAAGCTAACTGCCTATTATTGATAAGAAGCTATGCATATTGAAGTCAGAAGACTCATACAGAATAGGAGCATTAGTTACACTGAACACAAAACATAGTATCATTTATAAAATATAGAGCAAAATCACATGCATGTGCGCGCGCACACACACACATACACACACAGAACAGCTGAGGTCATTTCATTACTTCTTATACTACAGAATTTTAAGACATCATATTTGATAGTGGTCAAACTGTCAACCAAAATGAGCCATCATGCTTTGATACATGTATATTGATATAATAGAAACAATTAGGAAACTTCTAGTTACTGAACCTTTCAAATTTTGGATATGTTCAAATATTAAAAATAAAACTTGCACACAAAGAAGGGGAAAGCACATGGGTATTTTTGTTATTGGCCACAAATTATTTGATTGTGTATTTTGAAATAATTTTCTTCACAGGGACATTATTTGCTCTGTAAATATAGAACACAGAGAAGAAATTGTTATTGAGTAGGAATTCTATGTAAAAATTCATTGGCATCTTTTGGGTTGAATTCTAAATTTTCTGTAACATTGTTCTTTTTAAAAAAAATGTTTACTTACTTTGAGAAAGAGAGCACAGGCAGGGGAGGGGTGGAGAGAGTGAGCGAGAGAATCCCAAGGAGGCTCTGTGCTGTCAGTGCAGTGGGGCTTGATCTCACAAATCAGGAGATCGTGACCTGAACCAAAATCAAGCGTTGGGACATTTAACCAACTGAGCGACCCAGGGACCCCTGTAATATTGTTCTTTTATACCTTAAAATAAACCTAACAATTACCCAGCTCTCATCTATTATCACACTAGAAATATAAATGCTTTTCTTTTATGATGATGGTATACTAAAAATGGAAAGAATAGAAATCACTTAAATCATCTGTAATAATCAAGCAGGAGAATAGTAGAAAGAAATTTTCACAATCACAGAATTTGCACTTTGGAATAAATACACCACCATGTTCATTTTAAATGCAAAGACTTCTCTCAACTAAGAGTCAAAAGTGGACTATTCTTAAAGCAATCTTGAAGATTAGTTCATTCAGGCTGCAGTTAAAAAATACCGTAGAATGGGCAGCTTATAAACAGCTGAAATTTATTTCTCATAGTTCTGGAGGCTGGTAATCTGAAGTTGGGGTGCCAGAATGGTGGAATAGGGTTGTCTTCTGTTATGCAGCATTTTGGGTCTTCACGTGGTTGAATGGATTAGGGATTTCTCTGAAGACCCCATTTATAAGGGTTCCATCTTTGTGATTTAAGAACCTTAGAAGACCTCACCTACTAATACCATTATGTTAGGGCATCAGGATTTCAATATATTAGTTGGGGGGAAGGGAGCTCAAACAATCAGAACATAGTATTATGTTAATCAACCAAACAATGCCAAAACTCTCACCATACCAAACTTTAATATTGATAAATAATTTTTTCTGTATCCAATCTTTAACACAGATAATATTTTAATTCTCAAGTTGAATTTCTATATAAAATTTATATTTATATTATTAATTTTTACTTTTAAAAAGTTCCTCAATGATTGCTTTGACTAAATTACAATCATTACCTTATATTCTTCTAATCTATACAATTACTAATTTATACAGGCATTCTGCAATTGATCTCAATAAAACAAATTTGATGTTTGTTCTGTTTCCCTGTTAATTCCACAAAGTTTTTATTTTTGTGACTTTCAATAGAGCTTGATATCTGGAAGACTAAAATCTTATTTTTTTCTTATGCTTATCAAAAGTATGTTTTAATTTTGCATTGTTGAGCAAATAAAGGCAAAAGACTCAATGGTGGGGTACCAGGGTGGCTCAATTGGTTGAGCATCTGACTCTTGATTTTGACTCAGGTCATGATGCCAGAGTCATGAGATCAAGCCCCAAGTTTCTTTCATGGATCCTGCTTAAGATTCTCTCTCTCTCCCTCTGCCCTTCCCCCCTTCTTGCACTGTCTCTAAAATAAAATAAAATAACAATAATAATAATAATAATAATAATAATAGTAATGATTTAAAAAAAGACTCAACAGCAAGCAGAAGAGCCCTGGAATAGTATCTTCATATAAAATTTACAGAGAAAGAATGAAAAGAATTTATATGGCTTTCCTATTCCTCATTAGATCACTTGATACAGAACAGGGATCTAGGCTTCATAATCTTGATAAGAGACCTAGGAATATGATATTGAGGAGTTTCAGGGTAAAAATAGCTTGATTATATTACAACACTAATTTATAACTTAACAACGTGAGCTTAAACCTTCACATCTTCCATAAATTCAAAGAAAATTTAACTTCAATAAAAGGAAATGTATCAAGGGAACACTAAGATAAGAGAAACATCTTTAGACTATAGTATTATCAGAATAACAGGTTAATTTTTTATTAGAAATAAAGATTATTATTTGATAATAAAAGTTACAATTCCGTAGAAAATTGTGACTACAATTGTATGCACTTAGTAACAAAGTCTAAAATACATACAAAGCAAAAAAAAAATATTACTAAGAAGAATATATAACTTAAACATGAAATATACCTTTGGATAACTATAAGTCAATACCACAAAATGTACAAGGATTCATGTTTTTCAAAAACACATTATTTCCACTTCAAGGAAGATGCAGCAGATTTACTTTTCCCCTTTTCTCCTTCTATGTTCAGATAAACTTCTGGACATTATATATTAGTCAACAAAACTCTGAAAAGTGGAGAGAAAAAACGTTGACCAGCTAGGAACCATTTGGCCAAACAGGCTAAAAAAGAAAATCACACAATCATATTAAATGATTTGCCTTCATCACAAAAAAAAAAAAAAAAAAAAAAAAAAAAAAAAAAAAAAAAAAGAAAGCTTTCAATAAAATTCAATGCTCATACAAGATAAACAAACAAACAAACAAACAAAAACCTTGTAACAAATAAGGATAGAGGGAAACATCCTTAATTTGGCAAAGAGCATCTATAAAAAAACTAAAGCTAACATTATAATTATTAGGAAAATACTTTTCTCCCCTAAAATTAGGAAGGCCAAGACGCCATCTCTGTCTTCTCTTAGTCATCATAGTACTGGAAGTTCTAGCCAGGACAGCATAGTGACAAAAACACATAATGGGTATACAGGTTGGAAAGAACTAAATATAAGAGTCACTACTTGCAGATTATATGTTTGTCTACAAAATAATTCAAAGCATCTAATCTCCTAGAATTAATAAATGAGTACACTAACATCACATGATTTGCATACAAAAATCAACTACATTCTATACACTAGCGATGAATATGTTGACATCAAAATTAAAAATACAATACCATTTCAAACTGCTAAAAAATGCAATATTTCCTTGTAAACATGACAAAATACATAAAGCGTGTTAATTTAATAAGTAAAAGAAGGTATAAATAAACGGAGAAATACACCATGTCAATAGGTTGGAAAATTCAACATAGTTAAATTATAATTTATCCCCCAAATTAGATACAGATTTAGGGTAATTCTTGTCAAAATGCCTGGATGATTTTTGTAGACACAGACAAGATTATTCTAAAATCGATGTAGAAAAGGAAAGGAATTCATTTATATATACAATAATTTTGAAATAGAAGATAAAGTGGAAGAACTCAGTCTACTTGCTTTCAAATTAATATATAACTATAATAAACAATTGTAGCATTGGTAGAGGAACAGACGTAGATCCAAGAAAAAGAACAGAGTAACCAGATATACACCCAGACAAACATAACAGATTGGTTTTTGTCATAGATGCAAAACCAATTTGACAAAAGCAAAACAGATTTTTTAGCAAATTAGAATCATTGGATATCCATAGGCAAAGAAAAAGAAAAAGAAAAAAAGTAAGAAAGAAACCTCATACCTTGTAAAAAAAAATCATTCAAATTGTATCACAAGTTTAAATATACAAAGGTAAACTGTAAAAGTTTTGAAAAAATAAAGAAGGGAATATTCAGGAGATAGGGCTAAGCAAAGAATTACTATATTTGACAACAAAAGCATAATCTACAAAAAGAAAAATCAGTTCCGAGAAAACGCTTCTAACTGGATGAAAAGACAAGTTACAGACTGGGAGAAAATATCTGTAAATCACCTATTCTACAAAGGACTATTGCCTAGAATATATAAAGTATTCTCAAATATTGACTATTAAAAAAATCAACTTGAAAGTAGCATTTTTGTAATATAATTTATTGTCAAGTTGGCTAACATACAGTGTGTAAAGTGTGCCCTTGGTTTTGGGGGTAGATTCCCAAGGTTCATCGCTTACATACAACACCCAGTGTTTATCCCAATAGCATTAGACACGGATAGTTATTTCACTGAAGAATGTATACATATGGAAAAAAGGGGACATGGAAATATGTTCATATCATTAGCCATCAGAGAGATATAAATTAAATTTATAGGAGACATCACTATACATCTATCAGAATGGCTGAAGTAAAAAAAAAAATAAGAATAACAACTCAAATTCTGGTAACAATGCAGAGAAGGTAGATCCCCCATATGTGACTGGTAGGAATGTAATGTACAACCACTTGGGGAAACAGCGTAAAGCTCCTTAAATAAAACTAACTATGCAACTATGCACCCAGCAATTCTACTCTTGAGCATTTATCTCAGAAAAATGAAAGTGAGCATTCATAAAAACAAATAAAACAAAACAGAATATGTACATAAATGTTCATGGCAGTTTTATTCTTTTTTTTTTTAATTTTTTTAATGTTTATTTATTTTTGAGACAGAGAGAGACAGAGCATGAATGGGGAGGGGCAGAGAGAGAGGGAGACACAGAATCGGAAGCAGGCTCCAGGCCCATGGCAGTTTTATTCTTAATGGCATCATTAAGTGGAAAAAATCCAGATGCCTTTCAAAAGGTGAATGGTTAACCAAACTGTAATGCATCCGTACCATGGAATACAATTCATCAATAAAAAATGGATATATTAAAGGTATTGTTGAAATACAACTACTTGAATTGTTTTCTAGAGAATTATAGAGAGTAAAAGAAAAAAAAAATCAATCCCAAAAGATTTTATTCTGTGTAATCCTATTTACATAACATTTTGAAATAGAGAACAGATTAGTGGTTGCCATGGTAAAGGACTGAAAGAGTATGGAAAAGTGAAGTGAATATATCTATAAGACAACATGAGGTTTCCTTGTAGTAATGGAAACACTCTTTAACAATGTCAGGAACATGATTTTGATACTGTATTTGGTTTTGCAATATGTTGCTATTGGGGGACCTGGGCAAATAGCCATAAAATATTTCTATGTTATTTCTTATAACTTCATATAAATCTATAATTATCTAAAACATAATAATTATTTAAAGTTTATTTTTGACAGAGAGTGTGTGAACAGGGGGAGGGTCAGAAAGGGGACAGATGATCGCAGGCAGGCTCTATGCTGACAGGAGTGAGCCCGATGTGGGGCTCAAACTCAAGAACCATGAGATCATGATCCAAAAGCAGGCCTGAAGCTCAACAGACTGTGACATCCAGGCATCCCAAAACATAATAATTTTAAAAAACATGGAAGAGTTTGAAGTTTTTCCATGTACTAGGCCACAATTTTTTTAAACTGTTGATTCCATTCATTCAAGATTCAAAATATATACTACATAAATAAATAATTATAAATAAATAGTAGAAAATATGGAAAATTTTATTTATTTTTTTAAAACTTTTTTTAATGTTTATTTATTTTTAAGAGAGAGAGAGAGCCAGAATATGAGTGGGGGAGGGGCAGAGAGAGAGGGAGACACAGAATCCGAAGCAGGCTCCAGGCTCTGAGCCATCAGCACAGAGCCTGACGCGGGGCTAGAACTCATGAACCGTGAGATCATGACCTGAGCTGAAGTCGGACGCTCAACCGACTGAGCCACCCTGGGCGCCCCAAGAAAATATGTAAAATTTTAAAAGCTTTCTAAGTAATTTCCCTCTAGATGGAAAAACATCCTATAACAATTGTTTTAGTGAAGACATTCAAACAAAAAATAAATCTTATTTTTATTTTTTTTTTTTTTTTTTTTTTTTAATTTTTTTTCAATGTTTTTTTTTTTTTATTTATTTTTGGGACAGAGAGACACAGAGCATGAACAGGGGAGGGGCAGAGAGAGAGGGAGACACAGAATTGGAAACAGGCTCCAGGCTCCGAGCTGTCAGCACAGAGCCCGACGCGGGGCTCGAACTCACAGACGCGAGATCGTGACCTGGCTGAAGTCGGCCACTTAACCGACTGCGCCACCCAGGCGCCCCAAAATAAATCTTATTTTTAAACTACAAATGTTTTTATTGACCATTCATGAAGCATATGTTCACCGATAAGAACTCTCTATTGATATTTTACCTTGCACTTTAAGATATTGTATTCTGAAGCTCATCTTTTCTGGTAAGTCAATAGTCAATAGTGTTTTTAAATTGCCACTCATTGCAATATGTTCTCCCTCCCTTCATATACTTTAAAGATGTTATCTTTATCATTTTTAAGCAAATAGACTATGATAATGTGTGTGTGTGTGTGTGTTTATTCAGGGCTCTCTGTGTTATGAACCCATAAATTTAAGCTGTTTACCAAATTGGAGAAAATATCAAGCATCATTTCTTTCCTCCTTCTTTTTTTTTATTTCATTTTCTCCCTCCTGAAACTCTGATTTCAAACATTTAAAAATTTTTTTTTAAATGTTTATTTATTTCTGAGGCATAGAGAGGCAGAGCATGAGTGGGGGAGGGGCACAGAGAGAGGGAGACACAGAATGGGAAGCAGGCTCCAGGCTCTGAGCTGTCAGCACAGAGCCTGATGCGGGGCTTGAACTCACAAACCGTGAGATCATGACCTGAGCCAAAGTTGGTCGCTCAACTGACTGAGCCACCCAGGCACCTCTGATTTCAAACATTTTTGACTATTTGCTATTTTCCTGAGGGCTCTGTTCAACTTTGCTTTTGAAAACTTTTTTTTTTTACTCTTCCTCAAAATAGATAATTTCTCTTGATTTAACTATAGTTGACTGATTCTTCTTTCCCTTCCATTCTTTCAAGCAGTCTTTTGTTCAAACAGTATTTCTTTTTCAATTTCAGATATTATAGTTTTCTGGTTCTAAAATTTCCATTTTGTTATTATAATTGTAGATTTCTGCAGAGATTTCCTGTGTATTTTTACCAGTATAATTTGCTTCTTCATAATGACAATTTTAATATTCTCATCAACTGATACTCAAGTCTGGATCATCTTGATTGTATTATCCTTTGATCAGGGGTTATGCTCTCCTTTTTTCTTACATTAAGTAATTTTTATTATCCTGTGATATTGTGATATGTTGCAGGCACTCTAGATTCTGTGTTCACCTAAGGAATAATAATTTTGCATAGATAGTTAATATTTCTGAAATTAAAAGATCTCACGTGCAGTGTATAAAATATAAATTGGATTCTTTTAGTCTAAATTTGACCTCAGAGTCAGCTGCAGATTTGGGCAAAGTTTATAGCAGAATTTAGACTCTCCCTCACTAAATCTTTCACTCCTTAAGCAATGGTTTTGTTGTAAGCAAGTGGAATTTAAAAATCATTTTAATGTCTTAATTTCCTGTATATTTAAACTATTTTATAATACAAAAGACAAAAAGGAAATGTGATTAATTAAATGAGTGTTAAGATAAAACAAGCAGAACCTTGGCCAAATAAAATATATTTGTTTCATCAATCTTTTCAATTCCATCAAAATAATGGATGGCTCCATAACTGACATGCAGTCCAGGACTTATTTGATCATATATGCAGTGAAATCCACTAAAAAGAATCACCACATTTTCTGAATATGACAGAGGCATCTATGAAGTGATTCAAGAAAAGCAAACATTTCTTCATTGTTCTGCATTAGCTGCTTTTAGGGAACTGAGTAGTGGAAACCTGCCATTCATATGTCACCTCTCAGGACTTGCTCTTATTACAGACAGAAATAGTTACTCAAATCTCCTCTGGAACCACACACTCTGCAGGTTCTCTCAAAAGTCAAGTGCTCTTATATCCATCTCTTCGATCATATTTCTCTTGATAGATTTCTGCTCTTTTCAGGATTGTGAAGGAGAGTATGTGAGATGCGCCTCACTTCCCTTGACGCTCTGTTCTTTCATTCCCTGAACACTGTTATACATCACAGAAAAGGCATCTCCGACTTTTTTAGACCCTGGGACTAATACATCCAATAAAGTATAAATGGCTGACAGCCTGTAGAGTGAAATTTACTTTACTCATTTATTTTTAAATCACAATTATCGTGTTCCATTCTGGAAATATTTGGCAATTATTACATTAAAATATATTAATTAATCAGAGCATCATCCCCTTTGAAAAATGAGGCTCAGAGAATGAAAGGCTGAAGGATATAGATAGATATAGATAGATATAGATATAGATATAGATATAGATATAGATATAGATATAGATATAGATATAGATATAGATACAGATACAGATATAGATACAGATATAGACATAGATTTCCTGTGTAATATATATTTTTTCCTCTGGGTAAACACATTCATTTAAAAGTAGAAACTGAAAAGTTAAATCAGTTCTGTCATCCCTGTTAATACAGATTCAATTTCAGAGAACTTACTTTGCAGCTTATATATCAATGTGATAACATCAGTTAAAAAATATACATAAATTAACTTGAACCATCAGTCCATTTGTAAAAAGTTAGCTTTTAAATTCAAAGAAACATGCCTGTCTTCTTAAATTAAGATATCTAAACAAAAAGATATGTGTGCACTATTTCCATTGCTATAGAAAAATCTATGCCCGATATTTTCAACTCTTCTATATGTATTTATCATGATTGCACTTGTCAGACTGTTACAAATTACATTCATGATAATAACTAAATCACATTTTTTGGTTATTTTTCATCTAAATTCCGTTATCACTTTTACATCTCTCAACTGCAGAATTTTATGCTCTTTATTTAAATAATTTCAATAGAGTTTGTTTTACAGTTATATATTTGTTGCCTATAAATAACTTCCAATTTTATTAAGGCATATCTGTTGAGAATTAGAATCATATGCTGTTTTATTCCTTACTTTTTTTTTTAACCCTACATTTCTATCTGCTTATAAAATTAAAGAATTTAGCATTAGCAAAATTAAGAAACTCTTTTAAAAAAACAAAATATAATTTCTCCTAATTTGAAAACTCATGTATGTAAATCATATGGCAATTTATGTTTTTAAATAATATTGTATTTAGTTACAACCATCAACACAAGATATTCTTTCCTAGACAATAAAGCTTGCATTTTCTGCACATTAAAAGAAATATAACAAGGATAAGTAGTTTTTCATGTAATTCTTGCTATTTATGTATTCATATTGTAAATGACAAATCTAAATTTTAATTATAATTGAAAAGATAGATATTTCTTATCAACACTAAGAAAAATACCTCAGTAACTGGTGAGTGAAATTTTAATACAGAACTGTTGCTATTTGAATAATGTACATATTTAGATATATTTTTAAAATATTTATTTATTGAAAGAGAGAGAGACTGTGTGTGTGTGTGTGTGTGTGTGTGCATGTGCACATGAGTTGGGGAGGGGCAGAGAGAAAGAGAAAGAGAATCCCAAGCAGGCTCCAAGCTCAGAGTGGAGCCAGACACAGGGCTCGATCCCACAACCCTGAGATGACAACCCGAGCAGAAATCAAAAGTCAGAGGCTTAACTGACTGAGCCACCCAGGCGCCCCTATATTTAGATATTTTTAAAGTGAAAATGGAAAAGCTGAAATATCAAAAATAGAATGTCCCCCTGAAATTTACATATTAATTTTAAGATGGAAAAACTTGTATACTTATGATTTGACGAGAGGTATCTACTGATGCGTATAAGCTATTATACAGGCTCATGAAACTGGCTCAGTAATTAAAAACAATAAGTGGAACACAGCAAAATAGAAATGGTCAGATTGTACTATTCAAATTAAGGGAGGGGCTTTGTGTGTGTGTGTGTGTGTGTGTGTGCAACTTCTTTCTAAGGTGTATGGAATAGATAGATATTAAATAGGACAAGAGTGAAACACAATAAAGATCTGTGTACTCCTAAGTACACATTGAGGTATTATATACATAGGCGTATACATGTGTGTATGAACTTTTTAATATGGACTATGCTACTTAACATAATCATTGTCACATAAATATCATTTTTTGAGATTTATGCATGCTTATCGAAACACCTGACATAGCTAAAGTTAATGTGATAAGTCATATATGTATATGTTTATGTGTACATTTTCATGGAGCCCAGATAAATGCCACCTTAGTTTCTCTTTTATATTTTATTATATATTGTTGTGGTTTTGTTATTGGTGAGAGAGTCTGCCTTGGGTGAACGGAGGTCTTGGTTCTTGGTTCCCCACAACATGGTTTACATGGGGATCTGCGCTCAAATCAAGACAGCCAGAAGGAAAGTAGCAAGGACAAAGCAGTTTTTAAAGTGAAAGTACACTGTCAAGGTGGGAGTGCAGTCAGGTTCCAGGAGGTAGAACAGGCCCTTAGGTTGTTTGGGGACTGGATATTATTGGGAGGAGCTGTGAGATACAGTGAGGTGGTCTCTATTAAGGTTGTTTCCAATCATTTGGGGGACTCCTCCCACAGGTTGGGAGGAGGAATTTTTGACCCTACAAGGTTTGTACCCAGAACCATCTCGGCAGTCTTTCTCCATGATGGTGGTGGTGGGGTCTACAACTGCAATGCAAACACAGTACGATGAGTCTAGAGGTTACTCTGGGGCAGAGGTGGAAGAGGAGAGAGCATGCTCTGCACTTGTGGCTCTTGATCTATCAGTCCCAAGGTCTTGGAAGCCACAGGTCAGGATGTTGTTCCCCCCTGGGTTTTAATGTATATATATTACTGTCCTTGCCTCTAGCTCATGTCTCTATCATTTCACTTCAAGGACTTGGGACACTACCTGTGGATGTTCCTTCCACTGCTCACATCTAGCTACTACATAACAATTTAGGGTGTAGCAAAGCTAACTGGTGATATTAGAATTTCTAAATGGTTAAAGCTTAATTGAAAAAGCATGTGGAAATTGCTCCCCCATGAACAATTCAGATTCTCTCTGTTCTCTTACCGTACACACATGGGGAGATGAAGTGATAATTGGTTTGCAAATGCGTGATTGAGTTATCTGGCATGTTTAACTCTGTCTTAACTTTGGTCTTCTTAAGCTTTAATGGCTTCCAGCTACAGGATCTCCCTATGGTTTACCTGCATCACCTCCCTGTGGGACTGAAGTGTGCAGGGGTAGTCTTCCTAATTCTGGGCTAAAACATCCAACTTGTCCTTGTCAGCAATAACAGTGATTTTAGTTCAACAGATTCTCCCTTATTTTATTCCCAATTCATTAAGAATTCCAGTGGGAAAGATGAAACTTTCTTTTGGGTTCTTTTGAAAACCAAACATGGTGGGGCCTCCAGGTAAGTGATAGTTTCTACAGAGACATCGTAGGGTGGGAAAATGCCAGAGGAACAGCGTGAATGTCTGATAATTCTTAGCTTTAGAGGTCTGCATGAGCATTTCTAGCTGAGGCAAAAATTAGAGAGAGAGAGTACCAGGGGCTGCAGAAAGGCTTCTGAGCATTGGGTGATTTGGCAAAAGATCATTTGATGCTTTTAAACTGCTCAGCAGCTGAATTACCATGCACTACAAAATCCTGCAGAGTTTCTAGTCTTAGATCATTAGTGCTTGGTTTAAACGGGCGATCCACTTTCGTCCACAAATCAAGATCATTTCCTTGCTCAAGGATGTCATTTCAATCCTTGTTGTTTGTAGTTTATTTCAACTTCAGGGTTTCACATATTGAACTTGTAACAGTCAAAAGGTAAAAAAAAAAAAAAAAAAAAAGAATTCAACCTCTGCTACATTTGTACTTTAATATCTTTGAAGTTTAAATTTCAAGAGGGCATGATTTTGATATTTTGGACTGCCTATGAATTTTATCTTAACGTTACCATTTATTCTCACTGAAAAACCTCTTGTGTATTATTTCCATCATAGTGATTAAATATAACTTAGGATAGGGAACAGAATAAGGTGTGAATTTTCAGTCTGAAGTACAGAATGTCCTTGAAGTTGATCCCCAAATGTATTGTTCTGACCCACAGAATGATCTTTCCAGATAAACCTTCTGAACTGACATTGAACACTATGTCCAAAGGGGAAGTAGTTTGGACTGAAATAATGGCACGTGAAATTGGGGGCAGTACTGCCCTGACAAATTGCTCAACAATTACCTTGGTTGACCAAAGGTGGTCAAGTTTAGCCTAGGAACTTAAGAGAACAATCGTAATCTAATGTTTTCCCACTAATAACTTCCATTTAAGCTTTAATAAGTCTTTCTTTCCCAGCATAGGGCGCTCTAATTTTTGTTTGTTTGTTTTTGTTTTACCTCCCCTCAGAACAGATTCATGGTTTGGAGTTTTTACTAACCTTGCCTTTTGGAGTCGTCTATTTGACTCACCCCTGGCTACCACTCCCCAGCTCCCTTGATCTAGGCTGTGCTCATCGCAGTAACTCATCCTATACTGTCTCAGACAAATCTTTATAGAACCAAACTAACCATTAAATAAGGGTATAAAATGACAAATATTATATAATTAGAGCAGAAAAAGCATGTAACGACAGATATCAATGTTAAAATAAAAGCAAATACTTAGAAAACTCAGAGCTAAATAAGCATATTTTCAAAAATCATATAGATTCCTGTGGTATAACTTTTTATCCAAATTTAGTTTTTTTCTTTGTATTACATTTTTATTTTTCCTTTAGAAAATATTACATTAGGAGTCATTCTGGGTTACTTGGCTGACAGAGAGAGCCATGATCAAGCCATACGAGGCCCCAGGTCTCAGACAGCTTATATTTTAATGGGAAAAAAGGCTAAAAATTAAAAAGCCAACTAAATGTAACTGCAAATACAAACATATAAATATATAATAGAGTAATTTTTATTTGACTCTAAGTAGTAGGGGTAAAGGCCGGGAAATTCTGTCTCTGAGAGGAGATCTGACTGTAAACAATCATGCAAAACTTTGTGGGAAAATACACTTAGGCAGAGGAGAAGCATTTTCCAATTACCTGTGGCTGAAAGATGTGAGCTGTGTTCAAGGATCAGAAAATAGGCCTGCAGTGCTGAATGAGAATGAGAAGTGAGTGGCACGGAATTTAATTAGAGAGATAGATTACCAAGCAAAGTTTATCATACAAAATCAGAAATTATCTGTGACTAAATTAGTCAGAGAGTGAATGTAATGGAAAGGTATAGGAATTTCAGAAAATGAACAAGAGGAATGCAGGTTACAACCACCAACGCAACCATAATTGTACTACTTGCTCAGTCTGAGGAAAAAGTCACAATTTGTTTCACTGTTTCTAGACCCTCAGCACCTAGCATTATGGCCCTCAGCGGCCATAGCATTATTTTTCCTATCATTCTTTCAAAGTTCAAAGAAACAGTCATGAAAGTTCAAACTTATGCTGCCATATAATTGTTGCCAGGAAGAAAAGCAAAGGGAATACAGTCAAACCATGGTTTGTGAGCATAATTCATTCTGGAAACATGCTTGTAATCCAAAACACTGGTATATCAAAGTGAATTTCAAGAACCATTGGCTCCGCTGTGATCATGTGACATGTACTACCCATATTGCAACATATTGTTCATTTATCAACTTAAATTTTTTAGAAATGTTTGCTTGTCTTGTGGAACAAGTTACTCAAGTTACTCCCAGTCCAAAGTTTTACTGTGTATGTTCTTCCTCACAGCTTTCCACAGAGAGGGATGGGGCCCTCCATTACCATAATAAACACACACAGAACTATCATCTCAGGTAGGAAGGAATTCATGATACTGGGTTAACCAAAATATAAAATTTCCATTAAAGGACCTTTCTTTGGCTGCTCAACCCCCCTGTAATATTTCTTCTTAGTTTACAGAACTGATGGTAACAATGTTTCTATCTAATTAATAGAACCATCTTTCCACGTCTGCTGCTTTCCAGGTTTCAGTGATCTCTAGCATGCATAAGCCCTATCTCTACTTCTATTTTTGTATCTTGTTTTTTTGTTTTTAGTTTTAAGACTAAATTTTAGATATACACAAATATATAACTAAGCGGAACTTATATTTAAAATTTTAAGTATCAAATTTTTACTGAGGATCTTAAAATGAAAAAGAAGTCTCCTCCCCCAACTTTTCCCTTACCTGGTTCTGTTTCACACAGGGAATCACTTTTAAATATTTCTCTTTTTGGTTCTAATATAGACACTTTGACAAAATACCTAAATAATATATCTAGTAAGATAAGTTTTAGCTGCGAATGATAGACATCCTAAAATGACAGTAGTTTAAATAATATAAAGATTTGTTTTTCTCTAATATTAAAGTGTGGCTAGGCAGTTCACTGGCTGGTCAGTGCTCGGTGCATCAGGGATAAAGTCTTCATCTGGCGTCTACAATAAGTATAACATCAATCAAGATCGTGTCACCTGTATACAAGGTATTAGGATGGGGAAATAAAGTCTTTTTTCTGGGCAGCTATATGCTCAAATAGATTACTAGGATTACTATAACTAGTGAATTTTGCCAAGGTCTTCCTTTTGGCCATCTGAATGTGTGTGCCCTTTTATTTTTAGATATACAGTATGCTTGCCACTCTACTCTAAGGAAGACAGCCAGAGAGGCCTTTCACATTGATGAATCCACCTAAAACCTACCACCTTTGAGTGACCTGCAATCTGATTCAAAGATGTGAATGTGAATTCCCATGATCAAGTGATCCAAAAGCTAGAAAAATAAAATACCTATTGTTACTATCACTAAAGCATTCTGATTATGATATTCTTTATAAACTCATCACAATGCAGCCAAAAGGGTGCTAAGCCCTTTACCTTTATTTTTGCTTAAATTTTTTAAATGTTTACTTTGAGAGAGAGAGAGAGAGAGAATGAGGGAGGGAGGGGCGGAGAAAGAGAGGGAGACACAGAATCTGAAACAGGCTCCAGGCTCTGAGCTGTCAGCACAGAGCCTGATGCAGGGCTTGAACTCACGAACTGTGAGATCATGACCTGAGCCAAAGTTGGATGCTTAACTGACTGAGCCACCCAGGCACCCTCCTTTTTTTTCCTAATTTTTTAAGCCCTTTACCTTTATTATAGCTAATAATTTCAGTTATTCAATCAGAAAATGTCATATTTCTACTTTTGGATGAGAAACTGAGGCACAGAGAAGTGAAATAATTCTCTTAGATTTTACATCTTACTACTTAAGAATCATCATTTACAACTGGGTTGTATGACCCTGTCCTTTTCTCTTCATCATACTTCCTGTTTTGTGAGTTGCCACTGTCCTATTGATGAAAGGATCTGAATTTATCTTAGGCATACAATATATAGATGTTCTACCACTAAATTGTACATTGTTGAAGAAGCAAGTTTTATTACCCTGAATATCTCTTTTACCTAACAAAATGCCTGAAATATAGCAGATGCTAAACTAATATTTAATAAAAATATTGATTTCTAAATCTAATGTATATAGAAATATCAAATATTTAAAATGAAAAGTACTTTAAAACAATATATATTTTCTGAAAATTTTATATAATTTATCCTCAATACCCAATGTCCATTATGCATATTGGAGCAGAAATGAGATGATAATTATCAAACTCAAATTTAGTGACCAGTTTGAGGTGGGGAATAAACACAGCCATTATTGCCTGAAGCAATTATCAAACACCCACTCTAGAACTTAATTAAGTTCCTTAGTTAGACATTCTAGACAAGTCTGGTTAGAATTTATATACATACGATGTTTTAGTTTGACTTTCTGGTCTTTTTCTGGCTGAGCTCCTGTACTCCCCTCCCCTCCCCCCCATTTTCATACCTTGGAGCCATTTGTATTAGCTTTCTTATCACTCTTGTAACACGTCCGACAAACTCTGGCTTAAAACAATACACATTTATTACCTCCCAGTTGTGTAGGTCAGAAGTACAGGTTGGCTCAGCTGAATGCTCCATTTCAAATTTCACAAGGTGGAAATCAAGATATCGGCCTGCTGGGCTCTTATCAAGAGACGCTGGGTGTATCTGCTTCCAAGCTAACTGAGGTCATTGGAGGAATCCAGTCCCTACAGGCTGTAGGAATAAGATTCTTGATTCCTTGCTCCCTATGAGCTGGGAGCTGCCCTTATTTGGTCTACCATACCATATGAGAATAAAAACTTGGTTTGGATGAAAAGCAACAACTTTACCTTCATATCAGAAGTAGATTTACAACTTGAAGAAAGACAAAGTCTTCTAACTGTTTCAATTTGGGGGTCAAAAACAATTTGTCTTTCCTACTTTCAAAAGTTGAATGATATCAGTGAGTGAATATTATGTTTTTGTTCACGGATGAGCTAGCTCTATTTTCAGCTTTTCTCTCTCATATGATTTTGCTGAGAACAGAAAGAAATTGCCAACAAATGACCACCTTCATTTTTTTCTACAGGTTATCATAATGCTAGGACCTCAGTCGTGATATAGACTGATTTACAGGGTATTGTAAATGAAAGTCTCATTGAGTATTTTATCATTTCATTGAAGGAATAAACACATCATAGCTTTCCATCTGCAAAATTCACCTTTGTATCACCTGCTGAGCCAATGACACGTTTAAGTTTTAGCTTTGGTAGTTTCCTACTTTTAGGCAGAAAATTTTGTATTAGTAATGATTAAATTTACCTATAAATGATGGAAAATTGCAATAGTGGTGTGATTATATATATGTGTATATATATATATAGTTTTTCTCTCACAGGTAAATTTCTAGGTAGACAGCCTAGGCCTAGTGAGATGTCTGGGACCAAGGAATCAGATCCTTCCATCTCCCTGCTCTTCTTTCCATAGCCTTAGCCTTACAGTTTAATATGTCAACTTCTCTCTTCTAGGAACCAAAGGAAAGGTTTTTAAAAAGACATAGTTTTACTGTCTCTTAAGGAGCTTCCTAGAAGCTATGATACAATATTTATACTTATAAGGCATAGGCCAGAATATAGTTGTATGCTTACATCTGGGGGAAAAAAAAGAATGTAGATGGGAATGGGAACTTTTACTCTGGGCATGCCTGAGGTTAAAAAGATGTTATAAAACTGGAAACACAGAATTGATATGGGCACTAACCCCCAAAACATTTTTTATACAGGACCTGGGAATCCTATGATTCCATGTAACCACCCACCCTGCTGGGAGAAAATTAAGCAGGTAAGCAAAAGAGGCCACACGAGAGACTGAGCTAGAGAAAGTTGGCAGGTGTGGGAAACCCCTCCTCTAACTGGCGGTACTGGGATAGGTGGGCTGAAATGAGAGAAGGAAAGCAGACATATAAAGAGGCTAGCTAGGTGGGGCACCTGGGTGGCTCAATCAGTTAAGCGTCCGATTTCAACTAAGGTCATGATCTCGAGGCTGGTGAGTTAGACCCTGCGTCAGGCTCTGTGCTGACAGCTCGGAGCCTGGAGCCTGTTTCGGATTCTGTGTCTCCCTCTCTCTCTGCCCCTCCCCTGCTACACTCTGTCTCTCTTTCTCTCTCTCAAAAATAAATAAACACTAAAAATTTAAAAAAAAGAACCAAGAAAATCATAACTGGAATGAAAAAAGATAATCAACTACCAATGCCAGCTTTCAGATGAATTAGATGTTGAAAATATCTGATAAGGATTTTTTAAAGTAGCCATCAAAAATGTTTAAAAATTAAGTAAAAATTGTCTTGAAATAGACAGAAATAGAAAACCTTAGCAAATAAATAGGTTATATAAAAGAACAAATTGGAAGTTATAGAACTAAAACATACAATAAAGGAAATACAGCAACTAATTCCCTCAAAACTTCCCTTTGTTCTATCTTTAAAACTCTTTCAGCTATTATTACTTTTTTTTTGGGGGGGGGTAGATACTAATACACTGTTTTTTGAAGCCATAATGAAATTTTGCATAATTGGTTTATAGGTAAATTTGAAAGGTAGCAGGTAAGGTGTGATCTCTTCTTTGAGTAACAGAATGCCTAACTGAGGTTGTAACGAATAGATTTTTATTTATTTGTTTACACAAGAGAATGGTATACATTTACTAACTTGGATTTAACTTCAAGGCAATGGGAATTCATTACAACATTTAGAATCTCAATAAATTATTAAGAATGGAAATATTTTATAACTGTTGCTGAGGATTTGGATATAAAGGAATGGATATAAAGGATATAAAGGATATCAGTGGGAATGTAAATGGTGTGGCCACTGTGGAAAACAGTATGTAAGTTCTTCCAAAAATTAAAAATAGAATTACCATATGGTCTGGTAATACCACTACTGGGTGTTTATTCAAAGAAAATGAAAAAATTAATTTGAAAAGGTATATGTGGCCCTATGCTTACTGCAGCATTATTTACAATAGCCAAGATATAGACGTAACCCAACTGTTCACCCATAGATGAATAAAGATGTGTGTGTGTGTGTGTGTGTGTGTGTGTGTGTGTGTGTTCCACACAATGGAATATTGCTAGGTATAAAAAAGAATGAAATCTTGCCATTTGCAACAACATCGATGCTAAGTGAATTAAGTCAGTTAGAGAAAGACAAATACCATGTCATTTCACTCATATGTGAATTTTAAATGAACAAAGAAAAACAAACAGACAAAAAACAGACTCAAACACAGAGAACAAACTGATAGGTGTCAGAGAGGAATTGGGTGGAGGGATGGGGGAAATAGGTAAAGGGGATTAAGAGTACACTTTCCTTACTGAGCAATGAGTAATGTATCAACAATGAGAACTGTATCATTTTGTGGTACACCTGAAACTAATATAACACTATGTGTTAATTATACTTCAATGAAAATAAAATGAAAATACTTTTCCTATGAGAAAGACTATGGATATTTGACATTACTTAGATGGTTCCTCCCTTGGCTTTATCAGTTAGTGAAAACTGTGTTCCTGTGATGTTAATATGTCTTTTTTTCCCAAAGACTGCAATTATGATCTCATATTTGTAATGTTCTCATAAGTACTGCTACAAAATGCATAGACATAGTTATGCCTGTTTATTATCTATCCTGCTTAGAGCTGTAGGATAGATCAGCTTAGTTATGCAGATTGTACAAATCTGCATCATGATGCTTTTCAGCATTTTAATAATAAGTTATTGTTTTTAAAAATTTTTTTTCAACGTTTTTTATTTATTTTTGGGACAGAGAGAGACAGAGCATGAATGGGGGAGAGGCAGAGAGAGAGGGAGACACAGAATCGGAAACAGGCTCCAGGCTCCGAGCCATCAGCCCAGAGCCTGACGCGGGGCTCAAACTCACGGACCGCGAGATCGTGACCTGGCTGAAGTCGGACGCTTAACCGACTGCGCCACCCAGGTGCCCCATTATAAGTTATTGTTTTTTAAATATTATATTTTTTGAAGCTTACCTTTTGTTTTGTTTTGTTTTGTTTTGTTTTGTTTTGTTTTGAGAAAAAGAGAGAAAGAGAAGTGAGGGGAGGGGAGGGAGAGAGGGAGAGAAAATCATAAGGAGGATTGTCAGCATAGACCTGACAGGGGACTTGAACTCATGAACTATGATCATGACTGGAGCCAAAATCAGGAGTCAGACCCTTAACCAACTAAGCCACCCAAGCACCCTAAATTATTGTCTTTTAAAATATTATGTATTTCACATCAAATTTTACCTCTGCTCTTTGAGACTCCAGTTATATATTTGTTAAATTTCTATCTGAATCCCACATGCTTTTCATGATATTTTGTAGTTACATCTTTTCCTTTGTATTCAATGTGAATTTTTTTTTTCTGACCTACTTTGGTTTGGTCCATTAATTGATCTTTTGGTTTATAAGTTTACTTTCTCTTGAGTTCAAAAATTCCTCCATGGGCTCTTAATTTATTTAATACATTAAACTTATTTATTATTAAACTTATTTTTAAGTTTTCGCATGATAACCCCAATACCTGGAATTGTGGATGATTTCTACTGTCTGCTCTTTCACTTAGTTTGTAGTCAACATTTGTCTTTTTATATGCCTGAACGCATTTAAATTTTTTTATTATTGATATTTTAAAATTATTTTATTATTTTGATTGTCAGAATGGCATATGAAAAATTGTAGAGATTATGAGGATTTATGATGTTTTCTTCTGAAATGAGTTTATTTTTCGCTTCATGAGACTAGCTAAACTGACATCAGTAGAATAATCTAAAGCTGCATTTTTGCCCTTCGGTTTTGTTTCTTCTTTTTCCTACTCCAAAGATGTCTTATTTAGAGGTTGTCTTCTTTTCAGATCCCCAAACCAAAATTTTTGTGCAGTAGATCTTAAATTTGCCAAATGCTTTCCCTGGCTTCTTAGTTTCTTGGTCATGAATTTTGGAATTACCAGATGCCTCTTAGGAAAAAGCAGTGTCAAGTGCTATGTTCACATCTTTGTGCCTTCCTTAACCCTTGATGTTGACCCCACCAATTCTTACTGCCTTGGTAAACCTATGATGCCTTCAGTATTTGTTTGCTTCTTTGTTTTTAGTAGGTTTCCTGCTTGGGAAACTTGGTCTAGAATATTGAGAATAAACTAGTCTACCATTACTACAGTTGAAGAGCCCCAATAAGCTTTTGATGATCAAAATAAATACAGGGAACAACTTGAAGAAATTCTGTTCTATTAAATTGCTCAATTTATTTAATATTGCTGCAATTATCGCCATGCAACTGAAATCCTAATAAAGTTTTACTACATAGGCTGAAAATATAAAATAACCCAAGTAGCATTTTCTCCCCTAAGGATTCATTTGCACTTTTGCATCTTGGTATGTTATAGTATTTCAAAACAAAAATGTAGAACACAAATTAAAAGTAAAACAAAGGTCAGTATAAGGCTACATATTTTTAAGTCGCCAAATCTGAATGTATATGATGTATTTATACCATTTGTTTAATTGGACTTTATTATTTACAAAATTGTTTCATACACATTGTGGCAGTCAGAATTACAAAATGACTGTCTCCAAAACAGCCTGGCTTCACACCGATGGACACATTGTATGAAATCTTAGAGATTGTGATTTGGGTAAATTTTTTTTCAGGAGATTGAACTATATTATATGACACAGTTGACTTTAAGAAAAAGAGACTACTTTGTTGGACCTAATCTAATCATATGAGACCTTTAAAATCAGAGATTGAAAGCACATGAAAGATTTGGCATGCCGTTGTTGGTTTGAAGATGGGGGGAGTCACATGTCAAAGGACGTACGCAGTCCCCAAGAGCGAACAGCCAACAAGAAAACAGGAACTTCAGTCCATCTGCCACAGGAATTGAATTCTTCCAACAACCTAATGAGCTAAGAAGCTGATTTTCCCCCCAGACTCTGTATGAGAACTTGGCCTTAATTTCAGCTTGTGATACCCTGGGCCCAATCTTAGATACATTGTGCCAGACTTTTAGTTACAGAACTGTGAACTAATAAATTGATGATATTTTATGTCATTAAGTTTGCGACGTTTGTTATACTACAGTGGAAAACTAAACCATATGTAATCTCAGTTGATGCTCTTATAAACCTGCCGTAACACTATGACAAGAGGTATTGCTGTAGGTAGTAAGATAAGATTAAATATGTAATCAGAAATTGCTTAGGATCTTTGCCTATTTCTTCTCTACCGATGGCTGGATCCATATACTCGGGGCAAAATCTAGTGATTCAGAGAACAGCTTTTGACTATGCCTTTTGTTTTCTATATGAATCAATTTCTCTGGTCTCATATGCACAATTTCTGATATAATGAATTATACTGTAAAAGTTCTTTAGATCAACACCTTTATTTAGAATTTTCTAATGTTGTATTTTGGTTTCATTACTGGGCACTACTATCAGCAAACTTAGAACTCTATATATTGAAGTCCATGAGGGCTATGTCCTGGTTCACAACTTAGATTATTTAAGCAATGATCTCAAAGTAATCCATGTCTATAGAGAGGAAAGATGCAGATCCAGAACTACAACACAACATTTTGGGTTCAAAATAAGACATGTGTTCCAGTGCAATGCTTGTAAACATACAAATGAGTAAACATTAATAGATGAAAAATCCAAAATACTACATTAAATGTGTATAGAAACACCAAATCAATTCTGAAGTCATTAGAGATACCAGATCTATCTGAGCCAAATTTTTGAAAACTTTCAAAATAAATGTTTGAAAATACTTCCAAAAAGTGCTATATGAATAAAAATTTTATGACATAAACTTGTAGAGTATACCCAATGTAAAGCATTTCTCTTCTTACTTTAGCATGGTATAGCAATTTTATCCTTTACCTGGTCAGTTCATGATACATATTAATTAATATTCTCCTTTTCTCCTCCCGATGAAGAATTATTGTGTTCTCTAAGGACAACACTTAAGAATGCATTAGTCTATACTTTTTTTAAATTTTTTTTAACGTTTATTTATTTTTGATACAGAGAGAGACAGAACATGAACGGGGGAGGGGCAGAGAGAGAGGGAGACACAGAATCGGAAGCAGGCTCCAGGCTCTGAGCCATCAGCCCGGAGCCTGACGCGGGGCTCCAACTCACGGACCGCGCAATCATGACCTGAGCTGAAGTCGGACGCTTAACCGACTGAGCCACCCAGGTGCCCCTATTCTATACTTTTTAAATCAAAATATACTGCGTATTTAGGGGCACCTGGGTGGGTCAGTCGGTTGAGCGCCTGACTTCGGCTCAGGTCATGATCTCACGGTTTGCAGGTTTGGGCCTCCGCGTCAGGTTCTGTGCTGACAGTTCAGAGCCGGGAGCCTGCTTTCAGATTCTGTGTCTCCCTCTCTCTCTGTGCCCCTCCCCCACTCGTGCTCTTCTCTCTCTCTCTCTCTCTCTCTCTCTCTCTCTCTCTCTCTCTCTCTTCTCTCTCTCTCTCTCTAAAAGACATAAATGATAAAAAATTTAAAAAATATAATTCTTATTTAAATAGCTTGTATCTTTTTTAAATTAATTCTCACAATATTACTCCAATACTCTCAGCTAGAACATTCCGAACTATAAATGAAATAGGGTATAACTTTAAAATCTTCTACAGAGCAAGGTAAAAATTCACATAAAAATAACAAGCTTATGTAATATTTCATCTACCTGTGTATTCACAAAATGTTGGTATCTTCATTTTCCTAAGAAACTATTATCTTTAGACAGAATTCATTATTTTTATTCTGCCTGACTCTTGACACTGTATGCAATCAATAATAGATTTAATATATGTCTATAAAAATTGAATTCTTCATAATTAAATTCTGATAGAAACAATATATTTTTATTTGAATAATGTAAGTATGCTTACCAATTAGTCGAGTATAACTGGCTAGTGTAACTGGTATTGCTCAAAGTAAAATGCCTGAGCTTAGTCCAAAGCAACGATGAGATAACATAATTGGACAGATGCAAACATAAGCGGCGAAATTTCTTACTACAGAAGAGAGCAGTCATTTCCAGCAATAGAAGGTCCTCAAAGTTAGTGTGCCAAAAAGAAGAGATCCAAGATGAATAACTATTGTTTTCATTATTTTTTAGATGTTGAGAGAATACTAGATTGATTTCCCTGGGGGTACAGGGCATCCCTGAAAATGGAACTGAAAGTCAAATGTCTGGATTTGTACAAATGGATATCACTAGAGCAAATACTGTTTTAGATCAGTTTGTTTGTTCATTGGAGCAAATGTGCGTGAAAATGACAATTTCACTTGCTCATTAAAATGACCTTGGGGAAGTTACCTGAACTTACTGAGTCAGCTTTCTTGTATATAATATGGGGAAAATATTAACTGCATAAATGCCCTAAAACATGAAAGAATGAAACAAATATTAAAAATGTTTTTGCTAAGTCCAATTTAGACTTAGATGAGCATCTGTATTACAGTAAACTTCAAATGTATAGTTGAGAGATAACTATTCTAGTTACTTTGGAATGAATATTTTTAGAAACTCAACTTTCACACATAAACATATACATGCATGTATATGTATTCTTATGTTTAATTTTTGTTCTACTGTTATGTATTCAGCACAGAAGTATTTAGTTCTTTCTGCATAAAGCTACCATTTTTCCTTCAGTTCCATATGCCAAATTCTTGCTATGACTATGCTCTGGAGTTAATGAGCCAATGATTTAAGAAAAGTACAAAACAGATGTAAAATCTGGTATTAATACTAAATACAGTTGGATGAATCTACTGATTTATTTTAATTCTGCTATTTAGTAAAGATATTTTTATTTGGACATCAGGAAGATTAATCAGACACTCTTACACCAAAGGCAAATTTATTTTCATGTGCATTCTGGAAATCCTGGTAAGTTATTTCTGGCCTGAATGAAAGATACAAGTATTATACCAAAGTTGTGAATTTCTGAGATTTTTCCATCTTTGGGTAATCTTTTCTCTAAGATGAGATTTGTTTATTTATTTTTTGTTTGTTTTTTTAGTCTTGAGACATTTAGGGAACATGGTTTCAGGAATTCTAAGCTTTCAGCAGTCTCAATTTGAAGACTTCAGATAATGACCCCAGTATTCTATGCTAAACCCTACGGAAAACACCATTGCATTTGTTTTGTGTTATATGGCCATCCCTGAATCAGTACACTTGTGATTATGTTCACTGAGTCACATGCTAATCACTATAGCCATTGGAAGGTATGGATATACCTAATAAATACCTCCCCTGACTACATGGGTTGGGATAGAGATAATCTTCCAAACGCCACGTAAAAAGTTTTTTATCATAATGAAATTCACAGCTGATGCTGGGCAGCAAAACAACAAACATCCATTTTCTTGTATACCTTGGCTGTAAAAATACACATCCACCATTTTCTCAGATATATAATCTGAAAAGGAAACTAGTACCACTGCATGTATCCGGTCAAAAACTTTAATAATCATTACAGCACAGGCAATGACCAAACAGAAAATATGTCATTCATAAGCAATGGTTGTGACCATAAGGTATATTGACAATTAGACAAATAAATATTAAATAATATTATTAACTTACTGAAAAGAAGGCAAACCAGAGTTTTACCAAAATTTGATATCCTGGCCCAAGTCCAGTGTTATACATTGTGTCCATTTTGTCTTGGTTAATTTTGGCGACTCATGGATAAAGGACAACTTACAACCACTACCAAAATATCTGCTCTGAAAAGTTAGAGCAAAAAATAGGGTAGTATAATAAAAAGTCCCATTTAGAAAATTACTTTCAATTGTTACATAGCAGATTTTAACTCAAAGCATACCCCATATCATAATGCACAAAGACTCCAAGTACAACTTGATAGAGAGTTTAATTGATTTCCTTGACCAGACTGTTTTCTACTGTCAGAGTTTTGTTCTCAAAAACCATCTCTCCTAAAATAACAATAATAATAATAATAATAATAATAAAACAAATTAAAAAAACATCTCTCTTGATTACTTTGTCCAGTTTCCATGTGTACTTGGTATCTTCCATTTGCCCTTCCTGATCCATTCCACATTTGTCACTCTGCTCTCTGCAGCACTAAGTTCAGAGTTACTACACTGTCTTTTGCAATGCCCATACACCTGTTGTAGGTTGAATTGTATCTTCTAAAAATATAGTAAATCCTAATACCTGGTACATGTGGATGGAACTTTATTCAGAAACAGTGTTTTTGCATATGTAATCAAGTTAAGATAACGTCATAAGAGATAAGGGTGAGTTTTGAATCCAATGACTGTTATCCTTATAAGGAGAGAGAGATTTGGAGAAATAGAGAGATACAGAAGAGACACAGGCAAAGAGGCCATATGATGATGGTGTGAAAGAATAGGGTGATCCAGTTATAAGCCTAGGAACAAGGACTGCCAGCAGCCCTGAGAAGCTAGGACACAGGCATGAAACAGATTCTCCCTGAAAGTAGCAAGGAAAAAAAAAAAAAAAAAAAAAAAAAAAAAAAAAACTCTGCTAATATTCTAAATTTGGACTTCTAGCCTCCAGAACTGTGAGAGAGAAATTTCTGCTTTTTATGGCATCCAGTTTGTAGTAAGTTGCTATGGCAGCCCCAGGAAACTAACACAACACCCAAAGTTTTAGAAACTATTCCTGGATTTCTTCCACTGTGGAGAAAGCAAGGTGCCTTTAAGGAAGAGCCCAACATTGGAGCCTCATATAAATCCTGAGACTGTTGTCTGAAGCCTTCACCAGAGAGAGTTGCAGCCATTAACCAATGACATTCTCAGATACAAACTGAAGATACTATATAATTACTTAGCTTTTGCTGATCTTCAAAGATGCAAAATGCCATGCTGGTCCACCAGTCAGAATAAATTAAGTATTAATCCAAGTCCTTCTAGCAGTGGACTTAATATGACTGTAGATCTGCCCCATGGTTGTTTTCCCCTATACCATAAGATATAGTCAGAATAGATACACTTAGTATCTGCAGAGTCCCCACCATGGTGCACTAACATTTGGAGCGATATTACAGACAGGAGTCAATATATAGAAAAAGCTAGTTAGATTCTCTTAAAACTGTCCACATCCAACAAAGACAGTGAAACATAGCAGGTGAACTGTAGAGTATTTCTATTATTACCACAGGCTTTAGGAATGCAAAGTTGATAAAGATTACTTATCTCCATTTAAATCTTTTGATCTAAGAGTCATAAAGAATTATAGTGATGTCATCACACAATTCTTGAGTGAGGATGCTAATTATAACTCCTCTTCCAGATGTGATGTCTTTATCTAAAAAATGAAAACCCTAGCATCTATTATGCAACATTTTTTCCTAATGCCCATAAATAAGAAAAAAAAAGTTATGTTAGGTTCTGATTATACTTGGTGTCTTGCCAAAGGACCAGATCAATTTTCTTTCTCTTTATGATAGTACAGTTAAAAAGAAAGTTGTTCATCTCGAACACCTCATGCAGAGGAGTGATAGGGGGCCCAATTTAGATAAGAGACCCCTTGTACCATTCACCATGAGAAAAAGGCAAAAGTCTTGGTACGTCTCCTTGGATTTTGGAGCAAATATATACTACATTTGGATATGCTGCCTAACCCATTTATCAGGTAACCCATAAGGCTGCCAATTTTGAGTGGGTTGTGGAACAAAATAGGTCTCTGAATTAGGTTCAAGCTGTGGTGCAAGCTGTCTTGGTTTATGATCCAGCACATCAAATGGTATTAGAAGTATCTGTGGCAGTAATAAATTCTGAATGGAGTCTCTGGTGAGCTCTCTTTGGAGAATCACAGCACACACCAGCATGGCTTTGGAAGAATGCCAGGGTTTAGCTTCCTAATGAGCCCTGGTGGAAGCTAAACTCCTGACCAGGAGACACCAAGCCCCCCATATTACTCTACCTCTCTAATCACCTTCATAAACACAGTATATAAGATAAACTAAACCAACAATTAAATGTGGTTAATAATCAAGTTTAAGGTGGATTATATATTAATTTTTATACATTTACATTATATATAGAAATATATACACATAAATATAAATTATAGATCTCTCAATCTATATCTAGTGTCTTGTGGGGAGTTGCCTATAGTCTATCCTTATTTATAGATGGGTCCATATTATATTTCAAGCCCAGCTGAATATGTACGACTGCTGCATGGAGATACTACTTGGGTTGCTTTTAATAACTTTAGGGACAGAAAATCCTTCCAGTAAACAGATATTTGGGTGAAATATCTGGTCCACTTTATGTGGAAGTATAAATGACCTGAGACATAGATATATCTACATATGGATCCTAGACAGTGACTAATAAGTTGACCAGCTTGACTAAGAATCTGGGAAAAAAACCAAAAAGATTAATGTGGCAAGTAGATCTGAAGCGATAAGAATGGATTAGTGCTTTCTATATGGGCACATTATGTAGAACTATTTATATCCAGTGAATATGCCTGCCATGGGGCAACTAAAGTGAAAGAACATGAACTCAGACATTCAGACTTCAAGTTTTCTCTAACACTACTACTTATTGCAAAACCTGTTACCATTATAGGCTGATGCTGTAACACTGATATGTCACAATTACGTTGGAGCAGCTGGCTGACAACCTTGTAGTAGACTGATTAAATCCTTTTCATCAAGGATTGAATAGTGATTTTTCTCATAAAATACATATTTTGGGCATGGATTTGTCTTCCCTGACAATAGCACTTCCATCAGCATTACTAGCTATGGACTTGAAACAATCTTTATCTATTGCCATATTGCTCAATATTTTTCCTTCTCAGGAGATACATTTTACAGTATAAAAAATGTAGACTTCCACTTCCGACTAAGATGAAGCAACAGAAGCCACATTTATCCTGCTTCCATAAATAAAGAGAAACACAGACAAAATGTAGAAAATAGCAGATAAGTGGTAACCTGTTGTGTACGCGAGAGAAAGAGACATAAAGAAGAAATTAAAATGGGGTGCAAGAGCATACATGGTGATGAATATATTCATTACCTTGTGATGATGATTTCATGGGTGTATATATATAAAATTGTCAAGATGTTTAAACATGTATTGTTTATTGTATATTAATCACACCTCGATAGAGTTATTTTTAGAAAGAAATGCTTGGGGGCGCCTGGGTGGCTCAGTCGGTTAAGCGGCCGACTTCAGCTCAGGTCGTGATCTCGCGGTCAGTGAGTTCGAGCCCCGCGTCGGGTTCTGTGCTGACCGCTCAGAGCCTGGAGCCTGTTTCAGATTCTGTGTCTCCCTCTTTCTGACCCTCCCCGGTTCATGCTCTGTCTCTCCCTGTCTCAAAAATAAATAAAACGTTAAAAAAAAAAAAAGAAAAAAAAAAGAAATGCTTGTGGGTTGCCTGGTTCAGTTGGTTAAGCGTCAGACACTTGATTCTGGCTGAGGTCATGATCTCATGGTTCATGAGTTCGATCCACACGTTGGGCTCTGCACTGCACTGCAGAGTCTGCTTGGGATTATCTCCCTCCCTCTCTCTCTGCCCTTGCCTGCTCACTCTCTCTTTTTCAAAAAAGAAAAAAAAAAAAGAACCCCATGGATCCCTTTTGCCGAAATCATGAAATTTCTACTTTATGCTTGTGTTTTTCTACACTAACAACTAGAAGATAGTTAAGTTTGAACTACTGAACTACTGACATAGAAGCTATATACAGTATACTCTAAATTCATGTATGATTAGCTTTTTACAAAGTCATAGACAATGTATTCATGTCATGAGCGATTAGCATTACATCAAGACATTTAAAACTAATAGTCATTGAAACTATAAACTTGGAGTTGAATTATTGATGGCTTTACTTTATTTCTATAACAATTCCTGTTCATGCATTTTTCTGAATAAATTTTTGTCCAACTATTTACAAAATTAGCTTGTTAACTGAATGACTGATGAGAACAAAACTAAATAATTAATGTATGTATGCATTGTACTAGTTTTACTACTTTTAGTTGGATTGATTTGGACAGCTATTTTGGCATTGTATAGAACCAATTCCAAGTGAAACCTATATATATATATATATATATATATATATATATATATATATATATAGAGAGAGAGAGAGAGAGAGAGAGAGAGAGAACACCAAGCCCCCCATATTACTCTGCCTCTCTCTCTCTCTCTATATATATATATATATACACACACACACACATAATGTTCAATTTACTACACTACTAAGTATTTCAACAATTTCTATCAGTTAATGCTTTTATTAACATTTTATTTATTTTTCTCTGGGATACATGGGGAGCTACTACTTGTCTTTCACTGCAATTTTAGCGTGCATTCATCCCTTGAAGACTGTGCAGGTTGCTTAGCAAAGGGAGCTTTGTGCTGTCAGTCCTTTATCACAGAATAAGTGCTCATGTCTATGTTTACATGTAAACACTGGAAGGACTAATCCTGCCTTGGTGTATCAAAGCATTTCAATTCTGTTTCTAAATGATAAGTGGCCTTGAACAAAGAATGGTATCAAAACCTTCTTACACATTCTGCATAAATAAGAAATGTCATTTAATTGGAACAAGCTTCATGAAACTGGGGCTCCTGGTTGAAGAGATTAAGGTGTGATTTATCATATTGGTGAGAGTCACTCAGATTCTTGCCAGACCAGATCTGCCTGTCAACTGTCTCTGGTATATTCAAAATTTTCCTTTTTCAAAATCAAATAAGCCCACCCCCACTGATACCGTTGAAGAACACCTCTGAAACATTTTGAAAACTGAACTAAAATTACAAATATTTTAAATGTGTTTTTCATATTTTTTCCTGCAGTATTTAGACACTTGAAGCAATCAGCAGCTATGTATTTGGAAATATAATCCTCTTTAGATACTTTTTTTCCCCTATTGGAGAAATGTCACTGACACTCGGTGTTTTTATCTTCATTTAGAATGTGACCTTATTCCTGAGGGAAAATAAAAATGAATCTCAAAACCATAGCCTTGTTTCATTCGGCATTTCAGAAAAGCTGCTCAAAACCCCAGCTGTCAGGAATCGTGATTCGAACTGCTTTGAGTCACTGAGGTCAATAAATATACCTGAAAGGGACTATAAATGGTCACCCCTTCCCTTGTCATCGCTTTGTTTGATGAACACTTCATTATCTTTGAAACTAGTGTAAGGACTTAACTTAACAAGTGCTGCCCTAACTTGGATTTGACATATTAGATCCTTAAAGAAAAATCCTTGACAGGCATAAGGGATATCACACTGACAATTAAAAGAGAAAAGTTTTTGAAAATATGGTAAGTCGGGGGAAAATAAACAGGTAAGTAGAAAAATATCAAAAATAGCTTTATAAAATATCCTTGCCCCATCAAAGAAAATTAGCCAGAAACTACAAAGAGAATTAGCTATTAAAGAGAATTTGCTCCAACATAAGACCCTTTGTAAAACATAACATTAATGTAACAGATGATGTAACAGAAAAAAAATATGAATTAATTTGAACATTTGTTTTCCTACAAATCTTGGTAACACCATCATATGGAGTGTTCACATTCCAAGGAATTTTATTCTCACACATATAAGTTCTGTATGCATATTTATCAAGAAATCTGAGTCTTTTTTTATTAAGTTTTAGAAACTATGATATAGAATTTCTTGTCTTATTTCCTAAGAAGCAAAGGAAAGCAAAATTCATTTATACTGTTTTAATGAGAAATTCATGCTTTCATTTATGTCAGCTTAATTGTGAAGATTTAGAATTTTTAGAAAAGTCATAAAATCAATGTACTATGAAGGTTCTTAACTGTTGGAGCTAATGGTGAAGTCAATTTCAGTGCATTGTTCATTGAAGATGCTGTGATTATCCTAGAATCATTTATATGAGGATGTCCATTTCTAGTTGTCTCAAAATTAGAAAAGGAAAAGCACGCTCAGTCTCTCATGACGTTCTTAAAGTTCAGGGGGAAAAGGAATAAAATATGAAATGCATGTAGCAATGGTGTGAAAAGATTAAGATAGTGCTTATCACTATTTATATAACTAGACAGGATGTAGTACCAGATACCAGTTGTCCCCTAAACGCCATCTTATTTGTGAAGACCTGTAAATATTTCATAACTATACCTTTCATTTTCAAATTCCTTCTCATTAACATTTACATTTAAAATCATTATGTATAAACAGGAATTAATAAATTTGTGAGTCTACTTTGCTAGACATATTTTTACTCAAGGGAGCTAAAGATTCATTGTAAATACTTAATTTTCCATTGATCTCATTTTTCCCAGAACAATAAACAATCACACTAAATAAGATGCTTTTTAAGGATCACTGCAAATTGAAATGCGAAATCTGGAAAATTATATGTATTTTCTCACTTTTATTGTTTTAAGCTAGACAGGAGATTGGAAGAATAGATAAGAAAGTTCCTAGGTGGCCCTAGGAACACCAAGAGTAGTTCAAGTCAGGCAATGACTGTCACTAGCAATTATTTTCTCTTCTTAGTAAAAGACACCGAGAGTAAGTTCTGTCTTTAGAATGATGGTGCTTTGTGTTTGCTCATTAACTATAACTATTCCTCAGAAACATGGCCATTGCACAGGAAAGGGGGGAAATGGGAAATGCCAGTGAATGTGAAACAGAGGCTGGGAGTGATGTGGAAAAAAATCAGTGTGCTGGTGTTCAAATACATCCTAATTTAAACCAGCTTACATCCAAGATATGTCTTGAATAAATGTTAGCAGTATATTCAAATCATTTCTCAGTAATGAAATATATATT
This sequence comes from Neofelis nebulosa, assembly GCF_028018385.1. Classification (NCBI taxonomy): domain Eukaryota; kingdom Metazoa; phylum Chordata; class Mammalia; order Carnivora; family Felidae; genus Neofelis; species Neofelis nebulosa. Next base: position 20,676,118 of record NC_080782.1, read on the forward strand.
TCTGACAAAGTTCAAAGAGCTGATGTTTCTTACTTAGTATTTTAGATAATGAATTATAATAAATGTGAAAAAATCAATTTTGAAATATGATAGAGACACAGAGATAAACAGAGCTAGTTGACCCCACTTGAAATAGTAAAATTAAAAAAAAAAAAAAAAAAACTTTAATAGCATAGTTTCTCTACTTTGTGACCCATTCCAACCACTATCCCCACTATTTTTAATCATTACTCTATTATGGCTTGAGTCTTTGAAAAAAATTATTTTTTGATAATGTAAGAGACAGTATTAAATAGCTATATTTCTAACACACATGAAAGCAGGCATTTGTAATGGTGATATATGTAAGCACCTTTTAAATAAAGGACAGTCCTTTTTTAGTGAATTTACTCACACTTTTTATAAAGAAAATAACTACAGTTGCCTTTTAAATGTATAACTTATCTGTGTACTATCATGATAAAATTATTTATCATGAGCTAAATATTATGTTGGGATAATATCAGGCTAAAGACTTAAAATTGAAAGTTCAAAGAGGATTCAAAATAAATGGCTTCTCAAACTGTATGGTACTCATAAATGGTCAGTTCTCCAAAGTTACATGCAATAGAAGAAATTTAAAAAAATAATAATTGTGAAGTCTTAAACAGCATTTTTTCTAATTTATATAACCTCAAATGTGTAATTTCTTTTTTTAAGATTAGCATTTTTATTAAGTTTTTAATTGTAATTCCAGTACAGTTAACATACAGTGTTATATTAGTTTCAGGTATACAATACAATTATTCAATATCATTACTCAGTGCTCATAAGTGCACTTCTAATCCCCTTCACCTGTTTCACTCATCCCCCCCCCCACATCCCCTCTGATATGCTTTATTTTAAATTAGTATCTCAGTTAGATTTAGTTCGTTTTTTTTTTTTTTTCTTTTTCAACAAGAACATTTTTACTTGCAGTATACTTCAGAATACATGGTTCTAAAAGGTACACATAAAATATTCCAGGGACGCCTGGGTGACTCAGTCGACTCTTGATCTCAGCTCAGGTCATGATCGCACAGTTTGTGAGTTCAAGCCCTACATTGGGCTCTGCACTGATGTTGCACAGCCTGCTTGGGATTCTGTCTCTCCTTCTCTCTGACCCTCTCCTGCTTGCTTCTTGTGCACTCACTCGTGCTCTCTCTCTCTCAAAATAAATAAACTTTAAAAAAAATACCCTCCAAGAAAAATAGAATGCACATTTTCTTCAAGCATACACAGAAGAATCCCCTGATTAAATCACATAAAAGGAGACACAGCATATGTAACTTTGCTTATTTTTCATGTATCACAATTTTGCATACAGAAATTTGTAGTGACATCAGTAAAATTAAACAGGTCGGTATTAGTTTTAGGCAGTGTACTTAAGATGTTAGATACAAACATGAAAATATTTAATTTATATAAATTCAGAACCTGGATTTGGCTTAGACAGCAACATGATATCCTATTTTTTCTGTAGTTTCTGAAGTATTTTGGAACATTATAAGCAGACACACCTTTTCCACTCAAGAATGTAGATTTCATTATTCAGCCATTTGATTCTCCCTAGTAATAAACACTACTTTTAAAATTAGGCATTATCAATAAACCACAATAATATAATATTGTTGAAAGTTCATTGATAATAATATAAACATTTGTTGACTGAGAATTATGTGTCTGGAATATTAGCTATTTTAGATGAGTATTATGATTTAAAGATAAGGAGTTAAATCTTAGAGAGGTTTAATAATTTATACACAACAACATGCTTCCAAGTGGCAGAATCTGTATTTAGATTTTTCTAAAACTGACCCTTACTGCATTATATGTTGCTTTCTACCTATATATTTTTTCCTTAAAACAAAGCAAGAAAGTTCTCTGAAATCTTATTTCAATCTGTAGTAACATTACAAGTTCACGTAAGTCCACTTCCTTTAGTAGAACAGTCCCATGATTGCAAGAATTTTATTTTGGGTGATGTTTGGATTTAACAAATAAGAACTACTTAAATTTGCTTGGTACTCTACTGGTTATACCTGTTATCTATATAGAGAAATAGGAAACTCTCAGATTTATTGCTTTGATAGTGAACATCTTAGATCTTACTAATCTTTACATTAACAAATTTGAAAAATATATAGGTTCAAATAATATTTTCATTGACTGAATCAGAATAGCATTACTTTTATTCATACTTTCATTATTTGATATTTGATATTTAACTGGTTACGGACTATAACCAGTTAAAGAAATTGAAATGGTTAATTATAACCAGTTAATAATAGTATAATGCACACAGAATGCTATAAACATACCTTAAGAGATCTTCATTTTCATTTATATTTTGCAAATTACATCTCATTATTGGCTTGTGTTTTATATTTTTTGATCCAAAAGGAAAAACTCAATTTTGAATATTATGTAACTTGAAATGTATTGTGTGATAACGATTTTAGTAGTGCCCTCTAAGTCTCAGCAAATCAAGTAGGAGTATCGTGATGGCTAACACTCCATTATTTTCTACAGTTCAAGTAATCCCTCTATCAGGTTTATAAAAGCCCTGATGTGTTCCTTCTTTAATCATAATCCTCCTCGCCAAAAGGAGCACCTTGCTGTTGCTTGGCTTTTTCTCTCATCATTACTGCTAAGAACTTCATAAGACGTCCGTTTTTCATGTTTTTAAATAACAATGCAGGTTCAGGATTGAAAACTTATCATTCACTGGGTATCTTCAGGTAATGTAATGAATAAAAGGTGGCTGTTGTCACTTAGCTACTCCATCAGGAATTGTGTTTATTCTATCTGACAACTACAAAGACTTCTAATTTCTGAGAACAATTTCTATCTAGCTCATTCAAATCACTAAGGACTGTTTCATTTTAAAAGGGGGTGAAAACAGTGTTTTGAACGATTTCAAGTCTTACTCTGAAAAGCAAGTTCAGTGATTGCTGTATTTTTGTTATAGTTTCAAAATACTTTTTTCCACACCATCTGATATGTGGACTTTAACAAATACAGTATTACCTTAGACTCCATTAAGTCTGAATTACTCACCGGGTAGGTGCTTGTTTTGTTAAATCCATATTTTTTCAGCATGTTACTTAATAAAATATTTTATCTCAATATACTATCTCACTTAATTTGTATATTTATTTCATTGTTAAATTATAGTGGCTTCCAAACACCAGTTTAGGGGCGCCTGGGTGGCTCGGTTGGTTAAGCATCCGACTTCGGCTCAGGTCATGATCTCATGGTCCATGGGTTCAAGCCCCATGTCGGGCTCTGGGCTGATGACTTGGAGCCTGGAGCCTGTTTCAGATTCTGTGTCTCCCTCTCTCTCTGCCCCTCGCCTGTTCATGCTCTGTCTCTCTCTGTCTCAAAAATAAATAAATGTTAAAAATTTTTTTAAAAAAACAAACACCAGTTTAAAGATAAGTTGTACAACAAGTGTTACTTAAGGAACATTTAAAACCCATATTCCTTGGTTTCCCATACCCCCAGCACTCCCGGACCACACACACATACACACAGTAGACCATAAATCTATTTTCCCAAAGCTACTAGGTGAGTCTAATGCAGAGCCTGGATTGTAAATATTGGTATGGCACATTAGAACAAACTTCAGTATAAAGTAGTTATATAGAAACTCACTCCCATTGCTATTATGTGAGAAATAAATTATTGTCTGTTAAAATTTAAAAGAATGAGGAGAGAAAGCATAAGTAATTGATTCTAGCTAAAAAAGAAAAAAAGGGAAGGCACAGTACATGAGCAATATTTGCTGTGGTCTGACTATTGAAAAGCATATTTTACATTCTGTTTACAGCTAGTGGAGTCTAAACACATTGTAGTTGTGACCTATTTGGATCCTGGAGCAACATAAATGAGAGCAAAATAAATATATTTTCAGATAAAGAACAGCTTGGAGAATTTATGTTTACAATTTGCATTTTTATTTCAGCCTTTTGTGTTTTATGATTAAAGTGTATATCTTCTAGGCAACATATTATTCAGAGTCGATTTCTTACCCAATTTAACAATTTTGGTCAATTAATTAAACTGTTTAGTCCATTGATGTCTAAGGCCATTATTGTGACTAGATTTCAGTATGTGATCTTGCTATGTGATTTGCATTCGCCCTATTTTTTTTAATCTCATTTCCTTTCTGACTTAATTTGAGTTATTTATTTATTTTACTTTACTATTCAATTTGGTTTCTCCTTTTTTTAATGTTTATTTTTGAGAGAGAGAGGGAGGGAGGGAGGGAGGCGAGAGAGAGAGAAAGCATGAGTGGGGGAGGGGAAGACAGACAGGGAGACACAGAATCCAAAGCAGGCTCTAGGCTCTGAGCTGTCAGCACAGAGCCTGATGTGGGGCTTGAACTCACAAACCATGAGATCATGACCTGAGCAGGCTTAACCAGCTAAGCCACACAGGCGTCCCTCGATGTGATTTCTCCTATTGACATCTTAGACCGGCTTATTTTTATTACTCTGCCCATAGGTGTTCTAAGCTTATCAGCATGTGCACTTATCAAAGTTTATTTAGAGCTAATAATGATAAAAATTTACACTTTTAAAATTCACATCAGGGGGACCTGGGTCAGTCAGTTAAGACTCTGACCCTTGATCTTGGCTCAGGTCATGATCTCATAGTTCCTGGGATTGAGCTACACCTTAGGCTCCAGGCAGACAGGGTAGAACCTGCTTGGGATTCTCTCTCTCTCTCTCTCTCTCTCTCTCTCCCTATCTCTCTGCCCCTCCCCTCCCCACTCATGCTAAATACATTTATAAAAAATCACATAATTAATTTTAAAAAGTATGGTCCTAGTTGAAATTCAATTACTTTTATTTTTATTTTTCAGAACTTTAAAAATGTCATGCCAGGGGCGCCTGGGTGGTTCAGTTGGTTGAGTGATTTTAGCTCAGGTTGTGATACTTGGGTCATGGCACAGAGGCCTACATCATGTTCTGAGCTGAGTGTGGAGCCTGCTTGAAATTCTCTCCCTCTCTCACTCTCTCTCTCCTTGCCCTGCTCCTCTCCCTTGCTGATACCTTCTCTCTCTCTCACTCTAAAATAAAAATAACTAAAATAATTAAAAAATAGAAAATAAATATATCATTCCAATGCCTTCTGCTCTACATTATTTCTGAAGGAAGTAATTTTTCAAAATTTTCCTGCATTTTTGTTTTTTGTGTCTGTTTCTTGGTATTTTTTTCCTCTGGCTGTTTTCAAGGTTTATTGCTTGTCTCTCACTTGTAGTAGTTTAAGTCTAAAATGTCAGAATGTGGTTTAATTAGTATTTTTTATGTTGGGTTTGCTTAACTTTTTACATATGACACCTTGTTTCACCAAATTTAGGGATTTTTTACCATAATTTCCTCAAATATTCTCCACCTTAGGATCTTAATTTCTTCCTCATGTAGGATTTCAAATATACATACATTAAAATACTTGGTATTATCTCATAAATAACTGAGCATAAGTTCATAATTCTTCATTTTTAAATCTATTTTGAGATTAGAGCATTTCTTTTGATCTTCCTTCAGATTTGCTGACTATTCTATCATCTCCAGTCTGACCTCAAGACAATTCAGTTAATTTTTCATTTTAATGAATATAATTTTTAGCTCTTGAATTTCCACTTCTTTTTAAATCACACTTTTACTATTGTGGCTGAAATATCCTTTTTATTTGAGTAAACTATTCATTAATTGTTTACCTTTAATCTGTTGAACATTTGTTTAACTTGAACTGATTTATAATAACACATTTAAATTTTGTGTTCTAATTCTAATGTCTGGCCCTCTGTTATGAGTTGTGTTTTTTTAAATTCAGGTCACAAATTCTAGTTTACTCCTAGGTCTAGTAATTACATTTTAATAAACATTGTTAAAAATATATTTTTATATCTATGGAAAAGTTTAGATAGTAGAAAATATTTTCTTAAACTTACATCTGATATCGTCAATTGTTAATGTCTCACATTAGTATGGCACATTTGTCATAATTAATTAAACAATAATGATCTTTTTAGGTTAGAACTTAAAGCCAATAAATTATTTTGATTGTCTTATTTGTTTTTCCTAATACCCCCTTTCTGTTCCAGGAGCCTATTCATGGTACCACCCTACACTTAATAGTCATGTCTCCTTAGTCTCATCTTCACTAATGACAATTATTATAATTATTATTATTGCTATTATTTTTAATTTTGTGTAATTGGCATTGCACATGGTTCATTGCATAGATTTTAATTGTATTATGTTCCTTGAAGGAATATTGGTTTTTGTGTTCCAGAAGAGAGTTCAGTTATTTGCTGTTGTTCTTGAACTTGTTTAGGCCAAGTGCCATTCTATGAAATGGTGGCTTTATAGAAGGATCAAGGTTCCCAAGCTTCCCTAACTTAGTGACATTAAACTCCCCAGTTTGGGTCTCCCTTTAGTTCTTATTAGGGTGAACTAGAGTAGACTTTCCTAGAGCTTCATTCTTATGTCTAAGCAGTATTATAGGTATCTCAAACCCATGCCTACAGAGTTCATTAGTAGTTAACAAAGTTTCTCGTTTCTGCTCTGGCTACACTATTCTGCTCCTCTTAGGTTCTTTTACTTCTATTCTCAACCTCATAGCAGCCACTGTGGGTAAACTAGCTGAGGCAAACTTTCCTGGAATGTCTGCAGCCTAAAACTCAGCCAAGGATTTGTGGGAAATTTTTGTCAGACCTCCTTTTCAGACCACTTTTTCCATTGTCTGTAATCACATATTATAGTTGTATTAATGACCCTGAGTTCCATTTTCTGCTGTCTTAATTCATTCTGGCTCTAGCTCTTTATGGATGTCAGCTTGCTTGGCCAGAGGAAAACATCATCCCAAGGAAGAGGATCCAATGACTGTGGTGCTTACTAAATACATCTCCCTTGTCTCAGGAATCACAACGTTGTATGTCTGCTTTCCAATACCAGGGATATTAAAGCAGACCTACTCCTGAGAGGTTCACAAGTCTCTGATGAGTGATTCCTGCTTGAATATTTTTATATGGTTTGATAATTATTTATTATGGAAGGGCTAGTCTGGAATACGTTATTCTACCCTGGATAAATGCAGAAGTTCTCTGCTTAGTCCTTGGAAGAGTGATAAGGATGTCTCAATGTTGACTAGAGGCCAAGAGGAAGAAGAAAGAGATTTCCTTTCTGTTTGAGGTGCATAGTTGTGATTTAAATAAGGTTATAATGCAGCAAAACAAGTACAAATGCAGGTTAGAGACCAGGCTGGATATGCACAAATATCACCCTCTGCATATTTTACTCATAGGGCTGGATAAACTTTTCCAGGAAGTGAAGACAGAAAAGATAAAATTCCTAGGATTGCATCATAGGGCAATCAAATACCTCAAAATCAGAAAGATACAGAAGTACCCCCTAAGGATATCGATAGGTAATGAAAACTAAGGTTGGAGTTTTCCAAATACCCTCGAAAAAAAGAAACTATACTAAGCAAGAGGAACACGGAGTTATGAAAATGTACTTCTCACATCTCCTGTTGAAGGACTGACTGCTAGGCTCAGCTGCTATGCTCTGAAATCCATCGCCACATCAGCACCAGAGCCACTCTGAACACATGCTGTTCCCAGCCAATGACAATGTATGCACTTCACTGAAGGGTGACATTTGTTTCAAGATTCCCCATGAGCTTGCTGATAATTTCTTTGAACTAAAAAGCCAACTGACTAAACAGATTACCTTCAAACCCTTTATTCTTTCTTTCCTTCTTACCTTTCCTTCATTCCATTTCTCCCTTCTATTCTTCTTAGGACTGAACTCATGATCTGATGACTCTTCACACTTTATTTTAGCTCCTTCTCTACTTTCCGTGACAGGCATTTCCCTTCAATCAATCTTGTTCGTATTCACCCTGTCCACTTCTCTGTAATGGAGTTTGTAAAATGATCTTTACAGGGGAAACAAAAACAATGTTCTAAAGAGACAGCTATGTTTCATTAGAGGGATGGGATAAAGTAAAATTTCAAAAAGACTTAATTTATGGGGAGTTTGCTGATGAGACTATAGTACATGTACCTGTATAGTTTGGTAGAGATGGAAAATCAGAGTAGAGGAAGTTAGAGACAGACTGGGAAAACATTCTAGGTAAGGAGATAGGACCTATGAGGCCAGGTCTTCATGGAATGACTGAGATTTTATACACACATGCATATATATACACACACACACACACATCCATATACGTATTTATACACGCATATCTGTGTACATACACATACATATATGAGTACATATATATGTGTGGCCATGTGTGTGGGGAGATGTATATATGATGAGATTAAACCAGATATTCTCCTAGAAGAAGTAAATTGTCAGTGTATGCCTGGTTTCATCTTTCTTTGCATTTTTTTTTTAGTTTCAAGTTTTTATTTAAATTCCAGTTAGTTAACATACTGTGTAATATTAGTTTGATTTTGTCTTTCAGACAAAATATATGGTCTGGGAAAATATAGGGTCTGGGAAAGAACAAGGAAAAGAGCCAAGTTAAAGAACTAATGAACATCTGTAGAAAATCATCTAAATATTTCAGTGCCACCTTGTGATTTTTTTTTTGGTTTTGACATTTTGACAGAGTTTAAAAATGGAGAGTACTCTTATTTTATGAAGAAATATAAAGATGTCAAGACAACAAAAGTTAGTATTCATGTATACCAGAAAATAATTTTAAATTCTACATATTAAGCATTATACATATGTGTAATGTGCTTACCAAGAATATCTGCATACGTGTTTCTCTTAAGTCATATTAAATAATAACTTTTGGTAACTAGAAAATTTAAAAAGAAAAAAAATTTTCGCTTTTCAGTACACTGATTTGTAGAATATTTATTTCTATATAAAATGTAATTATACTACTATAATAAATGTGAAAACACAACAAAAGTGGCATTGGTTTCTATATGAACTTAGAAGTTTGAAGTAAAATTTATATAATCTACCTTAAATTCCATCTGCAGACCTGGGCCATAGGTATTACCACTTCTGCATTTCAGAGATGGTCTCTGAAGTTCTTTTAATTTCATCCCTCCAGGAGAAACAAAATGTTTGCAGGGCGAAAGAATTGTGCTTATCCTAGACCATGTTCTGCCCCCTACTTCCATTTTCTAGATGGTATAGATTGAAATGCATCTCCTTAAAATTCATATGTTCAAGTCCTAATCTCTAGTACTTCAGAATGTGAATTTATTGGGAGATAGGGCTTTCACAGGAAAATCAAGTTAAAATGAGTTCATTAGGGTGGGCTCTAATCATGTATGATGGGTATTATAAAAAGGGGTCAATTTGGAGACAAATCCATACAACCATAGGGAGAATGCCAAGTAGCCATCAAGGCAGCTATCAGAGCTATATAAATCTATAAGCCAGAGAAAGCCAAAGAATGCCTGAAAACCACTAGCTTGTAGGATAGATACATGGAACATATTTTCACTCACAACCTTCAGAAAGAACCAATGTCACGGACACCTTAGCATAAGACTTCTAGCCCCCAGATCCATGACAATACATTTCTCTGGTTCAAGCTACACAGTTTGTGGTACTTTTGTTACGGAAGCCCTGGTAAACTAATATACCAGGCAATGCTTCACGTATCTGTGATTCCAGAATTCTCTGCCTAAATGGCACTAGCTTTGATGATTAGGAATCTGACTCTGGGAGAATAGCCCATGTATCCATTGTATGCAGTTGAGCAATGCTCATGTGGTGACTCTGCTGGGTGAGGGGGATACTGTGGGCAGAGCGAACATGCAAACTGAGATGTCATAAACACACATTTGGTGGACAAACGAGAAGCCATGGGCCCAACTCTCTGTGTGCTAATGCAATGCATTGTAGAACTCCACAAAGCCTAAGAGCTCTAGATCCAAACCTACCTCTGTAAGTCATTTTGAAGGTATATTTGTCAATACAAGAGGCAGGATATATTTTTTCATCAAATAATTTATTTGATTTATGACTTGAAAAGTGTAGATGTGGTATTTGGACCTATCTGTGCATTGGTTCAGACCATATAACAGGCAAGCATGTCTATGTCAATGTTAATTCTTCCTGTTGTCATTAGACACAGACAAGCAAATATTAAAAAGACAGTCACTTATTTTTCAGGCAAGGGCTAGTTATTTTTAAAAAAATCTATGACACTATTAACACAAGGACAATAGGAACATATATGCTCTTCGAAGCAGTTCACTAGAATACTTTAGAACATAAAACTGAAGAAGTATATTGCATACATCAGCCATATAGATAATAAATGTTGATTATATGTATTGCCAACCACCTCAGTTTGTCATTACATTAACCTGCTTTCTCTACCTGACCAAATGAAGTGCCATAAATGAATTTTTACTGTGTCAAGAATCATCTGAATCATGAAGAGTCAATTCAGTATTCATATACTTAAATTTTGGAGTAACTATAGTGATGTTTATTCCTCTTTCCAACACTGAGCAAAATAAATACATTCTTCTAGTTATTTAAATGTTCTTTGGTATTTGGAACCTTAATTATTTTTTATTATTGTAATGTATGAACCTATATTTAACTTAACCTGTTTAACAGTTATTTTTCTAATCATATGTTATTAATTTTTTCAAGCAATATTTTAAGTCCAATAAGAATACTGCACATATTACTTATTTATTATTCCTTATTGTTCTTTGTAGTACTATTTTTACTATCATACTAATTTTTTAAATCTCTTCATTTATTAGTCCTAAACCAATAAGGGCATTTTTAAAAAGTTATTTATTTATTTTGTGAGGGGGGAGAGGGGCTGAAAGAGAGGGACAGAGAGAGAATACCAAGTAGGTTCTGCACTATCAGTATAGAGCCTGACACAGGGCTTGAACCCATGAACCGTGAGATCATGACCTGAGCCAAAATCAAGAGTCAGTCGCTCAACTGACAGCCACCCAGGTGCCCCCAAAGGGCATATTTTAATAGCTCAATAAATTTCAATTCATTATTTGATCAAATTATTTTTGAAATAAGATTATACACAATAAATTACACATTTATTCCATAAACATATAGATGCAAGTTTATATATGCATATATAAATATATATGCATAATATACCTATTTTTATAAGTACATATTTAGCATTATATAATCATACACAGTTAAAATATAACGCTTTCTATGTCATGTGAAAAAAGAATTTGGAAATTGAAAATACATTCTACATCATTGGAATTTGTAAAGCAAAATTCACTCTAAATATTTATATTAATTATTTATTTAATATAGATGAAGTTATCAGGACAAATTTGGAATGTAATGCTTTACTTATGATTCACTAGCTAATAGACAAATTGACTAACCCACTCTCTGGGTACTGAAGAACTTAGATTAATCTCCTATATCATACCATCTTCCCTTCCATAAAAATGATCACAACTTGAGAGATGTACTTGAGCATTCATTCACTCATGGAACCTGGACAAGAAATGCTGAAATCAGTCAATGAGCCATAAGAGGAAGAAGGTAACAAATGATAAAGTGAAGTGTTTTTTGTTGTTCTTGTTATGTTTTTCCAGAAGGAGATACAGTTTTAGTAGTATATTAATCATCAGTATATATTTTTTAAAAAGTCCTCAGTAGTACAATATCTCCAAAGGCATATTCTATGTAATCAATAATCTTTTTCAACTATTTATGTTTGTTCAGTTGAAATAATAAAGCTAAACAAATCCAGCAAATTTTTATGACAAAAAACATAAATAATGTGGGGTTTTTTGTTTTTGTTTTTTACTTTCTCATGGGTAACTAAAATGTTTTTGTTTTCCACTCAAGTTAATTAGGAAGTTGTTCTTGCTATTATTTTCAAAGTAAAAAAAAAAAATGACTTCTCTTTAGATAACTTGTTGTTTATATAGGAAATTTCTCTCTTTTTTGCTACAAAAGATTGCTACAGAAACCCCAAAAAGGGTATCCTCCATTGAGTTAATAAGAGCAATATATGAAATCTTTGAAAAGTTCCTTGTTTTAAAATGTTTTTTTACTCTTTTTAGTGGATGACTATTATTCTATATAGATTATAACTGAGAATGCTTACTGATATTTATACATTTCCTTATAAATAGTAGTTGTCCTTTAAAATAAATCATATATATCACATTGTAAATTATATCTGAAAGAAATTGGTTAATTTTAGTGTCTGGAATTTTAGTTGTCTGGAAAAGACATTGTCCTATCCAATGGTTTTTAAATCAGTAATTTATATTACTTCCAGCACATTACATCCTAACACCACCTGGGAAGTAAAATTTTCTGGAGGGTTGGTTTTCATTTCATTCTAAATTCCTGATTGATGAAATTAAGCATGTAAACATTTAAGAAGCTGAATTAAGAGGTTCATGAATAGAATAAACATTCTTTTACTGTGTCCCTTTAGATTTGTTGCAAGATGAAGCATAAAATCTAAAATAAACATTTATAACTGCTGAATTTCTGGCTTGAAATATACCCACGTTGCAGGGATTCATACACATACTTATTATCTAAATTTAGTATAAGAAGAAATCTAAAAGTTTATCTAGTTATTCAAATCAAAGTATTTTATTTTATTTCCCAAGTAACTAAGACTTATAATGGTTAAGATTCCTGCCCAAGTTGACAAGAATAGTTGTGACAATTTTATTAGCACTCAGTGTTTCTGATTATAAAACATTGCAGTTTCCCATAAAATACATCCATTTAGACTTTATACAGATAGTCCTTTTTTACCACAGGTGGAATGTGCCAATTTGCATAACAAAAGCTATTTGGCAAATTATGAGGAGTTCTTAGTTTCAGAATTACTATTTTGAAATAAAGGAAACAAGTGTTTTAAGGTGAACAAAATAATTATTGGAGATTTCAAAAGTATTTGAAGGAAAGAGATAACAGATACAGATACATATGTATATATATATATATATATATATATATATATATATATACACATACACATTCATTTTTTTAATAATAGCTGTTTACTCTAAAAGTTGCTTCACATAACATTTTGCAAAGTGTCCAAGGAAAGCAAGGCAACGTTCTGTAATATGCCACAATTTTTATTGCAATGTGGCCAGTTTTGTGAGAGTGGGGAGTGTGATCTCAAAAGCCAAGTTCCATTTAAGCTCTTTTATACAGAAATTGCTGTTGTGACTGACATTCAAAATATTTTTAGCGTTGCAAAATTTACATGGTAAACATAAACTCCTACATTTACTCTGTAGTGTACATTCAATGGAAAAGAAAAAGACATATGCAATGACTTAACTGATTAGACAACTTTGCTCTCAGTAAGAATAAGATCAGTTTAAGATTCATTTTTATCTGCAAAATTTAAGACAGTGATAACATAGTATGGTCATCAATAAGTGTAGAACTTTATTAAATTGGAAATAAGATCAACACAGGAATGAAATCTCTACCTAGGACATTAGGTAACAATTACATATAAGGAGTGATGATGTTTTGATATCAAGGCATTTTCAAAAAGAAATAGCAGAAGACTTGGTTAATTCAAGAGTTCCTGAATTTCAAAGCATATCCTAAGGAACACATGTGCATTTATTCTGTGGACAACAGAGAGACAAATATATGTTGCAATTACAGAGATCAAAGCCACCAAGAAAAGCTTGAAAGATGAAATTATGTGAAAATACAGAAGTGACATAATCTAATTTTCAGCATTAGAAGGTAAATTGCAAATTGAAAGGACTAAGGCTCAAGGTGCCTGCGTGGTTCAGTCAGTTAGGCTTCCTATTCATGTAGACTCAGAACGTCAGAATCAGTCTCAGAACCTCTCCACATGATCTAACTAGGTAATTACACTCCTTAAAGGGGATTGAAGACTCCTACAGACTATAATGGAACCTAGTAGACCTCTTACAGACTAGATCCAGAACTGACATAATTGTCACCTCACCACATTGCAGTCAAAACATCTACATGCCAGCCCTCTGCAACAATTTTCAAAAAAAATGTAAACTTAAAAATGTCCACAACCACATATTCTAAAATGATCACAGTATTCAATAGTGAAACTAATCCTTTGATTATCCTAGGTGATAAGAGACATAGTAATAAATAAAAAAGGGATATCTTTTAAAGGGATACCCTCTTAATTTGTGGGGATAAACTCTTGCTGCTTCCTTGCTTTGGGGAACATGAAGAGGACTCTTCACAAAGTTTTCTTTTAATTTTTTTTTTTCAAATAGGGGAGGTTGAAAAAATATAAAAGTTGTTTTAAAGCATAATAGGAATGTTTCTTATGAATGATGAGTATAGGTCTTCAAGGGTTACATATGTATCAGAAGAATGAGACCATATCAGCTTAGTGTCTGGAGAAGCCAAAGGGAGGAGACCCTACAGTAGAATTTCTAGGTTGAGACTGAAGAGAGGAGGTAGCAGTGAGGATGGCTTGCCCATATCACATTGGGAGGATGAAAAGGAAATGTGTTTTTCCTTTGGCTGATTAGCTAATAGTAAATTTTCCATTTCCATTGTCAATAAATTGCCTCCTGCCATCTTGCCACTGCGCATTAATTCCATCAGGGATGCAATATGATGCTTAAATGCTCTGTTTAATCGGCAACCAATGACATATTAGGTATTTTTCCTTGAAATACTGAATATTCTTCAATAAGTATTATTTTAAATAAAAATACATTAATAATTAAATATAAAAATGATATCAATTAAATGGAACAGATAAAAATATGTTCTCTCTAAAGTATTATATTAATTTAATATAAATAACTGCTTAAATACCAAAGAAGAATTATAATTTAAATAAAAGAATGAGAAAACTCTATTTACTTAAAATGAATCTAGGTCACAAAGGTGTGTGTGTGTGTGTGTGTGTATAATAAAATTTTTAAGAAAAATTTTAGATTTAGATCAAAATTAAATGGAAAGATACAGGCATCTTCTCTATACCTCCAGCTTCCACATATTCATAGCCCCCCCCATTATACTATTATACATATATTCCATTAGAGTGGTACATTTGTTTCAACTGATGAATCTACATTGACACATCATGACCACCCAAAGTCCATAGTTTACATTAGAATTCACTTTTCTTTTTTACCTTCAATAAGTTTGGACAAATGTATAAGGACATATATCCACCATTATAATAGCATACAGAATATTTTTGTGCTGTAAAAATCCTCCTTGCTTCCCCTATTCATAACTGTTTCCTCCAACCCCTGGAAACCACTGTTCCTTTTGCTGTCTACATAGTTTTGTTTTTGCAGAATGTCATATAGTTGAAATAACATGGTATATAGTCTTTTCTATTTTGCTTATTTTTGTGTCTCCCTCTACGTGAATGGAAGTTCCATGAGGATAAGGAGATAGTAATGACACCTAACCAGAAACCAGCAGAGAGCAGTCACTCAGGAAATATAATGACGTAAAAAACGGATTGGTTTTCTTCACTTAGTAAAATGCATTTAAGGTCCCTCCATGTCTTGTTGTGGCTTGATAGCTCAT
The DNA here is from genome assembly GCF_028018385.1 of Neofelis nebulosa. Lineage (NCBI taxonomy): Eukaryota > Metazoa > Chordata > Mammalia > Carnivora > Felidae > Neofelis > Neofelis nebulosa. The sequence goes on from NC_080782.1 coordinate 20,691,693, forward strand.
TTATTTTTAGTGCTGAATAAATGTTCCATTGTTTAGATGTACCACAGTTTTCATTCACCTACTGAAGGATATCTTGGTTGCTTGTAAGTATTGACAATTATAAACCATCTGTATGCAGGTTTTCATGTGCACTGGGGGGCACCATCGCTGGATAATATGGTAGAATTTAGCTTTGTAGAAAACAGCCAAACTGTCCTCCATGGTGGCAGTAATATTTGCATTCCTAAGAGCCATGAATGAGAGCTCCTCTTCCCCAACTATGGTGTTGTTGTTTAGGATTTTGGCTGTTCTGGTAGGTATGTGGTGGTATCTCAATATTGTTTTAATTTCCAATACTCAACATATGATGTGGAGAATCTCTTTCACCTGTTTATTTTTCATCTACGTATCTTCTTTAGTGAAATGTCTGTTCAGATATTTTGCCCTTTTTTAAATAAAGTTGTTCATTTTCTTATTGTTGAATGCTAAGAGTTCTTTGTATATTTTCTATAAGAGTCCTTTATCAGGTATGTTTTTTTGCAAATATTTTCTCCCAGTCTGTAGCCTGTCTTCTAATCTCTTGACTTTGTCTTTTGTAGAGCAGAACTGGTTTTTGTTTTGTTTTTGTTTTGTTTTCATTTTAGTCCTTTCTTTCTTCCATGGGTGGTGACTTTGGTGTTATACATAAAAAGTCACCTCCAGGGGGACCTGGGTGGCTCAGTCAGTTAAGTGACCAACTCTTGGTTTCAGTTTAGGTCATGATCTCATGGTTCATGGGATCAAGCCTTGAGTCAGGCTCTGTACTAACAGCATGGATCCTGCTTGGGATTCTCTCTCTCCTCTCTCTCTGCCCCTCGCCCCACTTGCTCACTACCTCTCTCTCAAAATAAATATTTTTTTAATTCTTTCTTAAAAATAAAATGATATAAAATAAAATAAAAAAATAACATAAAATAAAATAGTCACCTCCATTTATGACAACATGGATGAATGTAGAGGGTATCATGTTAGGTAAAATAAGTACTCCAAGTCCACTTCCAATAATAGTTCATAGGTAGTATATCTTACAATTACAAAATAATCACAATTCTTCCCTCCCTTCTATTATCATTTATGCCATTAATTTCACTTGGATTATCATATAACTATATAATACATAGTTACTGTTATTATTTTGAACAGAGATCAGTTAATTTTTTTTTAAATGAAAGTTTTATTTTGCCCTCACCTATTCCCTATCTGATGCTTGTCCTTTCTTTATATAGATGTGGGATTCTGACCTATATCATTTTCCCTTTCTGAAAAACTTCTTTTAACATTTCTTTCAAGGCAGATCTACTGCCAACTAATTCCCTCGTTTTTCATTTGTCTGAAAAAGGCTTTATTTCTCCTTTACTTTTGAAGGTGAATTTCTCAAGATACAGAATTTCTAGGTTTGTATGGTTTTTGTTTTGTTTGTATTTTTCTTAATATTTTAAATATTTCAATGCACTCTGTGCTTGCATGGTTTCTGAGGAGTAGTCAAATGCAATTCTTATTTTTGCTTTTCTAATAGGAAAGATGTTGTTTTTCTTCTGACTCCTTTGATTTACCTTTTATTTTCTGCACGTTGAATATAACGTTCCCCTAGTATTTATCCTGATTAGTGTTCTGTGGCCATCGTAGATACAAGGTTTGATGTCACATTAATTTTGGGATAATTGTCAGTCATTACTGTTTCAAATATCTCTACTTTTCCTTTCTCTCTCTCTTCTACTTTAAATATTCCCATTATGCATGCATGTGTTTTACCTTTTGTAGCTATCCCCCAGTACTTGGATATTTTGTCTTTTTTTTTTTCCTCTTTGCTTTTCAGTTTTGGAGGTTCTTATTGAGATGCTTTCAAGCTCAGAGATTCTTTCCCCTTTTGAGTCCAGGCTACTAACAAGCCCATCAAAAACATTCTTCACTTCTTTCAGAGTGTTTTAGATCTCTAGCTTTTATTCTTTTATTTTTTCTTAGGATTGCCATTGGTGTGCTTACATTGCCCATCTGTTCTCACATGCTGTCTACTTTACTATCCATTTAGAATCCTAAGCATATTAACCATAGTTATTTTATACTCCTGATATGTTAATTCCAAATCCTTGTTGTATCTGTGTCTTGTTCTGATATTGGCAGTCTCTTCAAACTGTGCTTTTTGTCTGTAAATATGACTTGTAGTTTTTAATTTTTTTTTTCCCTTGATATCTGGACATACTATATCGGGTAAAAAGAATTGTGGTACATAGACTTTTAGAAACGTGACAGTGTGTGTGTAGAGGGGAAATGGCCTCTAGTCTCTATTCCTATGATGAGGGATTGGGTTTCAGTCTTTCAGTGCTTGCGCTTTCAGTATATTCACTCTCAAGTGTTTCTTAGCTCCCACCTCCTCCCTTGGCCTTGGGGCGGGGGGGTGGGCAGGATGGCCGCCTGGGCTAGAGTTGAGTATTTCCCTTCCTCCATGCAAAAGGCTAGAGCAGGCTGGAGTTAGGTATTTTCCTTCCCCCACATGGAAGGACACACTAGGATAACGTTGGCTAATTTGTTCCTCCCAGGTCAGTCAGGCTCTGAAAAAAGGCCAACCGTTAAAATATCAGTAAAATAGTTTCTCCTGAAGGCAGGTCTTGTTAAGAAGAGAATACTGGTACGATTTCAAAATGGTTAAATTTCTCCTCCATCTCAGGAAAGCATGAGAGGAATTTTCTCCATGTGAGAAATTGGTCAAGCACCTGGAGGTAAAATTTACAAACCTTTATTCCTCCTATGACAAAGTTCCCCTGGAGTTTTTAACTCAGACTTGTCCACACTGAGCTTTCACAAATTTGTCAATTGCAGTTTAGGTTTTCCTACCCCAAAACGGGTTCCTGCAATGATTTCTGCTCATGGGTTTCTCCTACAGAAAGTTGTAATGCTCTGTATCTGTCGGTCTGTCTCTCCAGTTTTGGAGGCAGTAGCTTTCCCTGTGACATCATTTCTCTGATGTATCTAAGAAGAGTTTATTTTTTTTTTCAGTTTTTCGGCTTTTTACTTGTTGGTATGACAGAATGGCAGCTTCTAAGCTTCTCACATGCCTGATTGGAATCCAGAAGTCCAAGGCATTTTCTAAATTATGAAAAGTACAATGGCAAACCATGTCTCTCCCCATCACTGTATCCTAGTTCAATAGTAGGGATTTAGCATTACCTTTACGTTAAATGGATTGATAACCCAACTAATTGCAAATAAACCTTTTCTTTTTATGTATCTTTTTTATAAAACCAATATTTCAAAAACATTTTATCCATGCACTCGTATTACTAAGACAAAAATTGGAACATTGGCTCCCAGTATGTCTACCTTTATTTCTAGATTTTTAAAACTTGTATGTATAATACCATACCAATATCTATTTTAACATTATACTGCATAGACAAATAGACATGAAAGACATCATACTAAATGTGTGCACACACACACCAAATATATATATTTCTAATACATGATTTCTGCACTGTAATCACAATCAACTAACCTGAAAATCTCTTGGGTTGAATGCCTCTAATCCTGAGATCATGATCTAGGTAACTATTTTAAGAGTTCACATTATTCTTACATATAGCCTCTTATGTGTCTAATAAAGAAAAAGGTAAATTTCATATTTCATTATATATGTTAGATAAATTATGATTTTCAGAAATACAGTCTCTTTGCTACAAATATCATACAAATTATTAGAATCCAAAGGACAAGACTATTAAAAGAATTCCTAACAGGGTACCTTGGGAAGAAGTGTTTTATGTGATTTGTACTCAACTAAGAAAGGCTTAAGAAATCAAATTGCTCTCTCCAGAGGGTGTGGTTTTTTTTCTCTTTAGCAGATAATAAATCCCCCAAGTTTCTACAAATTCCCTTTGTCATTACTTTTTCCCCCCTATCATCCTGGTGCCCCAGGAGTCTAGGATTGCTGGGGGGGGTGGATATTTCAAATACTGAAACACATTTTATATCACACCACAAAAATTATCTTAAATAAAACATTATATATCCATATGTATATGTGTATTATGACATATACAAATGCACATGTGTGTAATCAAAGTAAAATAATGTTTATCATTATTTTTGTATTATATAAGATCTAGTAATTTTTCCTCATGTGAAAGTATCCATTTCTTATTTTTCAAATAGTACCCCAATTAATATATGGATATCTTAAACCTACCATTCTCTGTGTATGACAATGTAGAATTTTCTATACACAATGTCATTTAATAGTAGAAATTACACTTGGAATGTGCACATATTTTGTACAAATATCTGCTATTTCTAAAAATATCACTAGTATGACTCTGACAGACTGCCAGCTGAAAACTACAGTTCAAATGAAAATGATCTGCCTTCCAGGAAATAGACTGAGTGTATATGAAAATTGTGGAAAGAAGCATAGTGATAATTGATAATAATGTAAAAAGAGCATCTAGCAAAATTATGCCTGTCATTGCTGAAACACGGGCTGCAATGGTTGTAGCTGTATGGTTAGAAATGAGTCAAAACTAGGTTTTCAGGTGTGGGAGGAACACCTTGAATAAAAGATAATATAAGCCAGTATGCAAATAATTTGTTTCCGAGAGTTAAGTATGTCAGTAAGGAACAAAAGTAACCAGAAAACTCAAAGTTCTCTAGCAAGTGAAGATTCTTATGCTTCCAAAACCTATGTGCATGCGTGCGCACACACACACACACACAAACACACACACACACACACCCCTAATTTAATCCAAGTTTGTTTTATTAAAACATTAATTGGATTAAAAACATTGGGTGGAGGTGCCTGGGTGGATCTGTTGGTTAAGTGTCTGACTTTGGCTAAGGTCATGATCTCACAGTTTGTGTGTTCAAGCCCCACACTGGGCTCTGTGCTTAGATCCTCTGTCCCCCTCTCTCCCTGCCCCTCTCCCACTCATGCTCTCCATCACTTTCTCAAAAGAAAGAAACATTAAAAAAATCATTGGGCAAAGATACTTATTTTACATAGATACTATAAAATCAATTTTGACGTTCTATCCCCTTTTCTAGTCTCATAGCGTCCTGAATTTAGTCATCATAAATTTCATGATGCTCTACAGTTTGCCTCATTACCATTGTTATTCCTGAACACACTGTAATCTCCTTAAAGACTAGGGTCATGTTTTGCATGAGAATGCTGGTTTCTGGAGGCTAACACATTGTGGGCTATAATAAATAGCTTCATGTAAGTGATTAAATGGAGGGATAATTGAGTGAATGAATTAATAAATGATATGTTACACTATTCTCAAATTTGAACATTTTTCTCTTTAAAATATTTTGTCAAATACAGATCTCTAAAGTAGCAGCCAGATGATCAGGGATATTGCCAACACAACTTGCAGGACACACAGTAAACACAAAGCTGTCTCTGAGAGTCAATATAAAATACAGAAGAATGATATATGCCATCCAACCACACATTAGTCTGAAGTAGAAATTTTTAAGAAATGGCAAATAATATAGGTTGAAGTGTCAACATGCTTAAGGTGAAGGACAGATGAATCTGGAAGGGAATAGGGCCATTGTGCCATCATTAAAACAGAAATATCATATTGCCCTTTCACAAATCTAGGATGATTCAGTTTTCTCCATTTGAAAAAGTGAATGTGTTTTTAAAAATAGATATTCTGTCTGAGATAGATATGAGAGTTTCTCACAATAGTTTTATATAAATGTATAAAAAAATAAAAGAATTTATCACCTAGATAATCAGCCCAGTGAAGCTTTCAACACTAATAAGACATTTCCGGAGGCATGGCTGGCAGCACAATACACTGACAGGTTCTTTCTGGGATGGACTATCCTCAGGAGTTTGATATCTTCGTTCTCTGATGCCAAGTGAAAGAGAAAAAGACAAGAGGTGCTAAACACGAGATGCCTAGTCACACCAATGCCCGTGTTGGAGGGGAGTGCTTGGCTTGGGGGTTAAGGACACTTGCATACTCTTTTTGTGTGTATGTGCCATCTACATGTTTTATTCCATATAATTATTATCAATCTAAAGTTTTCAAACAAAGAATATTATGAAAGGCTTTGGTTTAATTGAAATCATTAACAAAAAAAACAGTGGGTTTTTTCCTTTTTTTTTTTTGTTTTCTGTTTTTTGCTCTATGTACAGACTTAAAGTGTTTACCAATTTTATTTTTTGAAGGTTTCCTAAGAAAAGTCACAAAGAGAATTTTTAATTATAATCTAAAATTCTATGGAGGCTTAAACCAATTTGAAAATAATAACACAGAAAATAATTAAATCTGTTTCATTCATGTGGATGGCAAACCAGTTCTGGTAAATTGGTAAACTGGTAAACACCAGTTCAGAACACAATGTATGAGCTATCACTACAGCTGACCCTCAAACAACATGGGTTTTAACTGAGCGGATCCAGTTATACGTGGGTAGTTTTTTATAAATACATAGAGTTCTATAAATGTATCTTCTCCTCTTTGTTATTTTAACAACATTTTCTTTTCTTAGCTTACTTTATTGTAAGCATACAATATAGAATACACATAACATACAAAACATATTAATCGACTGTTTATGTTATAAGTAAGGCTTCTGGTCAACGGTAGACTATTACTATTGTTAACTTTTGGAGGAGTCAAAAGTATTTTGCAAATTTTCAACTGTGTTGGGGGCTGTTGTCCTTAACCCCTATGCTATTCCAGGGTCAACTGTATTATTAGAAGTAATAGTTACAGTAATACAATTAAAAGGATTGTCTTAATGATATAATACGTAGTATGAAATGTTACCTCAAAAGTAGTTATAATGTACATATAAAATGTATAGTTTAAATTTGTATAATGATCAATACTTGTTGGATAATTCAGATTGAAAATAATTCCCATATAGGGGAAGTTGAGTGGCTCAGTCAGTTAAGTATCCAACTCCTGATTTCAGCTCAGGTCATGATCTCACGGTTCATGGGTTTGAGTTCTCCATCGGGCTCTGTGCTGGTGGTGCAGAGCCTGCTTGGGATTCTCTCTGTATCTCCCCCTCCCCTGCTCACTATCATTCTCTCAAAATAAATAAATAAAAAACATTAAAAAAGAAAAAAAAATATTCCCATATTACATAGCTGATTAGAAAATATTTTGGATTTTTTAGGGGGGAAAGGCAAAATAAAATAGCAATATAAAGACACATTTTAATATTTCTCTGGTTGCTCACCTTATTTAAAATATCTACAAGTGAACAAAATACTGGGACTAAGATCTAATGAGAATTAAATATGTATAGTAGTAAGGCTATTCTCATAATGTTAAGTGTCATAGTTTAATTGAAAAACAATTCTGTTCAAACATTTTAAAATTCCACGTTGTTAACCTGAAATGATATGTAGAGCATTCTTACATATAATTCATACAAACCAAAATGAAAGATAAATATTACCATTAAATGGGTAAAGGAGAATATGAAACCAAATAATTCTACCACTATTCATTAACCACAATAGTAACAAACACATAAAGAGCAAAAGCTACATGAAATACTGTAATACCAAATCCTTAACAAACTCCTGAATAAAGAGATGCCTAAGTGTAGAGTATGATATATGTATATACACAGAGCTATATATATCTACATATATATAGTAAAGATTTTGGAAAGTTTTAATCATGAGAAAATCAATCAGATAAAATTAGATAGAAAATTCATCATAGACTGACACTGTACACATTATAACGTCTATTGTACCGAAATAGTCCAAAATGTGTTCTAGTAAAGTAACATGATTATTTGGGTGATAGTTTCATAGATGATTTTTTTTCTCTATGATTTTCTTATATAAAGAAAAAAAATACAAATTATATATTTGTATTTTATACTATTTTAATTATTATATATGTCCAATACAATGTTTAGAAAAAGTATATTTTAAAACTATGTAATTTATTTTTGAGTCCACATAAAATATATACACTTGCAACAGGTATAATTAATGATTTGTAAGAAAACATTTTTTTTTTCTTCTAGACATTACCTTTTCTGACTTCTATATCAAGAGTGAAACAAATGACATAAATATACTGTCAAAGCTAAATTTAGTTTCAGGTGTAAAGTGGGAAAGAAAGAAAATTTAATACAAGAGAATGTGATTTGTCTAAACCATCCATCATATTGTCATACTATGGGCAAATATTTTATGAAAATCTAATCAATTTTTGAAAATCACCTCTTAGTACAGAATATAAATATCTTAGCACATCTGTGTATGTTTTATATTAACTAGCAGAGAAATATGATATTTAAAATAACTCCTCTCTTTAAAAAACTTTCGGTGGCATGAATGGCATCTTTCTTTGTATTTTTTGGAACTGATGGTCTTTACCTATGGGCTACTTGGTTGCAGAAATATTAGAAACAATCTCAATGAGAACTGAAATCATGGACATTTGCTCGCTTGTTAGCTATTTTAGCATGACCTTTCCATTTAGTTGTCTTTATCAACTTGACTTTATTATTCTAGGAAACTTTACATAGAAAGATAGATGTAACAATTACCACAACTTAACTAGTCAAATAACATAAATCACATAACTCAGAACTGAGGGTAAATTATTAGTTTATTGTCTCATGTTCTATAGGTCAAACATCCAGGCTGGGCTGGCTTTGTTGGTTTCTTGGCTTAGGGTAACACACAGATGTAATCAAAATGTTGTCTGAGTAAGGCTATCCTCTAGAAGTTTGGAGAAGAATCTACAGCCAAGCTAGCTCATTAAGATTATTAACAGAATTTTGGGGCGCCTGGGTGGCGCAGTCGGTTAAGCGTCCGACTTCAGCCAGGTCACGATCTTGCGGTCCGTGAGTTCGAGCCCCACGTCAGGCTCTGGGCTGTTGGCTCGGAGCCTGGAGCCTGTTTCCGATTCTGTGTCTCCCTCTCTCTCTGCCCCTCCCCCATTCATGCTCTGTCTCTCTCTGTCCCAAAAATTAAAAAAAAACGTTGAAAAAAAATTTTTTTAAAAAGATTATTAACAGAATTTAGTTTCTTGCAGTTGCAGGACCACAGTCACCATTTGCTTCCTTGCTGTGAGCTGGGAGCTGCTCTTAGCATCTAAGCCATTGTGTTTCCTGTTATGGACCCCCCTCCATCTCAAGCCAGCAAAAGTACTTTGAATCCTTCCAATGCTTCAAATCTCTCTTGCTTCCCTTTCTACCACAAATCTGATAAAAGATTTTTTGCTTTTAAATGGCTCATATAGTTATATTGGGCACAGCTGGACAATCTCTTTTGACAAACTCAAAATCAACCGATTATTAGACCTAATTACGTGTGACAAATCCTTTTGCTAAATAATGTAACACAATTATGGGGGAGGAGTTACATCTGATTATATTCATAGTGACATGGATTCGGGGGGGGGGGGGCGGGAAACCTGAGGAGGCACTTTGGAATTCTGCCTATCCTCAATGTTGGAAATAATTTTATTGTTCATTTTAGAAACTTCCAAAAAACCCAACATCCAATATGGCTCAGGAACAAAAGGAAAGAATTCAGACCTGTGGGATCATCCCCAAAGGCATTTTTGTCAACACTATTTGTTCCACTGTGATGCAGAAAAATGTCTAAGTTCATTACCCTTTTAGGAAAACACAGAATGACTTAATGTGTCTATATTTGCATCCAGGAAAGGAAAAGAGCTTCCACTCCCGCATATGTGGAACTCTTTGCTGCTCCACAATTGGCCACCAGCAAGGGCCAGTATCACACTCTGTAGATATCAAGGCAAGCAGCACCAGCAGTACCAGCAAAACAGAACCTCTGCTGGCCAAATAGGCTACAGGGAAATCAATCAGTCACGTGAGGATTCAACCACTGAAGGCACAGTTTACTTCACTGATGCTGAGGTGGTCACTAAACACCCTGGAATACTTGAAGGCACAAATGAAGTGGGAAGAAACACAGACCATCTATGTTCCTTAAAGTGACTAGACCATGAATTGGACAAGGACTAGAACATTTACTAAATCACTGGATCTGACTTAATATACCGAATTGGAAAATATATATATATATTATATAAAAAATATATATATGTATGTATATTTTTTTTTGCCCAGGCAGATTATAGAATAAAAACCAAATGTAAAATTATTTACAAAAAAAAAAAAAAAAAAAAAAAAAAAAAACAAGAAAACAAAATACAAAAAAAAAAAAAAAAAACCTTCTTCCACATTTGAATTTTAGGGCATAAATTAGATTTTGCTTCAGTTCCAAGAGATATATTAAACACAAGAAAGGAAGAAGAAATTATCTTGCCATTTTGTAGGTTCAATGAACTCTAAACATTCTCCAGTCCCTCCTTCCTCTTTATATCCACCAAATAATTGTGATGTGCACATCTATCCTCTGGAATTTAGAAAGTATGGGAAAATCTCAGATAAGTACTCCTGTCCGAGCAAATATATAGATATATCATCCTTGACATCAGCAACTCCCATACATTCTGTGTGTGTACATGTGGATATCAGGTTTATGATTTCTGAAGAACAGGAATCTGAGTCAAAATAGTCCCCGATCGTTCAATAATTGGTCAGTTTTAAATGTCATGAAATTGTCATTCCAATCACCACTGAACAATGGAGGGGGTGATGAACTCAGTTACTGGATTGGCTTTAAAAAACAGAAATAGTGAAGAAAAAGCTGCTCTTAGAATCTTGGTTACTTTAGAATTGCAAGCAAACAGGGGTATTAGAGTTAATGTATCTTCCTTTGAAAGAAGAGAGTAATCTGCAGGAAAAATACACCTCAGTTATTTATCTCTTGCTGAGACATATCTTCAAAATCTCTTTGAAAGAGTTCCTATAAACTAATTCATATTGTGACAACCTTTTCAAAAGTCCTGCATTACATAAAGACTAAAGGGGGAGGGGACTTCATTTCAATGTACTGAAAGCCTCACCATGTATCACAGTATGTATTTTCCAATCCTTTCTATTCTGACCCTCTTTTTTAAGTCATACTTTATTTTTCAATTTCCACTGGCTTTAGTATATTATTCTAACAAAAGCACTGTTGAGAGTGAGACTTTTGTGAAGTCTCACTTGTATCTTTAGCTAGGCTCCATTCTCCCTCTGACCCCCCAGAAAACAAGACACTAAAAATCTGACTCTGGGGGAAAAAATGATGTAACTAGTTAAGAGATTTAATCATAATAATAGTTTATACTCATGTAATATTTCATATCATCTTAACAGAAAACTATCAGAATGATTCAGAATTTATGTTTTCTAAACTTTGGAGAAGCAAAGATGAAGAAGTTAATGTCCCAAACTCAAAATAGCTCAAACCCTAATGAGTGAGACATGGGGAAGAGCCAAGTATCTATAGGAAGTTTTTACCTCACAAAAGACTCATGGGAGTCTGGGGGAAGGTTTCCTAGCTCACTTTGGCTCCCTGATTCAGACTCTCTCAGGACTTTATTCGGCTTAGGACTAAATCCTAAGGAAAGAGCAGGCAATTTTAAAGTAGAAAGATAAAGTAGAGAGACACATCTCAAGAAGAAGAGACCAAGAAAGTCCAGAAACAGCAGGGGGTAAGAAATCTGCTCCTGTTTGCTGTAAGGGATACTACCGCAGATGTGAGTGAAGCTGAAGAGGAAAGAAATAAATCATGGGAAACTTTCTATGTCATATCACAAAGTCTACATTATATTACTTCAAAGGCAGTTAAGAACTTCCAAGAAGATTTTCAAAAGGAGAAGTGATATAACCTATTTAAACATTCTATTTCACATATATAGAAAAGCAAGATTGGCTCCATAGCAATTCAGTTAGCTGCTGGACTCTTGAAACAGATCAGTTCTGTTCACGTTCCAGCTCTGACACGTTAGCCATATGTACTCTGGCAACTAACTTGGAGCCTCTGTCCCTCAGTTTCATCATATTATGTCAAGTGAATTAAATTGAGTTAACAGAGTACAAGTTAATACAATGCTTGAAATATAAATGTGATAGTTAGCTATCTAAATAATAACTGTTGTCATTGTTATCATCAGTGGTGTTCTTATTTTTTAGAGGGTACAATAATAATACTGTATGCAGAGAGGCCATATTAGAATATGGTAATATTTTAAAAAAGAGAGAGTTGCATCTTTGGTTTTAGTCATCTGAGTAAAAGATAAGTTTAAAAAAATACTAATGCACAATTAGTAGACAATAATTACTGAAAGTAAAGGTTGCTTCTGAATATTAAAAATATTAAATTAAAAATTTATTAATTTTAAAAAGGCATATTAAAAATATTATTTGAGCAAACATTGATTCCCCTTGGGCAATACCAAACTAGAAACTCTGAGAGAGACTTTTATAGAGAAAAAGTGGGAGCAAAGCAAGAAATTATTGATTGGATATAGCTTAAAGCCTAGTTAGTATTTGTGATTAGTTGTCTCTAGGTTTAAATTTTGTAACCTTAGGGCATTAACCAAGTTAGATTTTCGTTTGCTAACATGGGCTACCTCAGCATTAGATCAGTCTAATAAGCTCCTTGTTTAATTAAACACTATCTCATGTATCAGTTATCAGTTGAGTGCTATCTGGCATAATGAATACAAGAAAGAAAAATGTGTAAGAGGGATATTTTAAAAATTCTCTTTTGAAAAATATTAGGGTTTTATGAGACTATGGTACTGATAGTAATACCTAGCTAATAATTATTTTTATTATAAAAATGTAAAAATTTACCTTATAGCTGTGAATTGGGCTTTTAAAATTTTCTCTTATTATTTTACTTTGTGATTATGCTGGTAAGAAGGGATGAATGCAGGGAGAATTTTGTAAATGTGTTACCAAAATTTGCTTCACTAAGCAAGAAATGAGTAAAATTAGTCTACTACATTTTACTAACTTAATATAATAAATAATGATAATAGTGATTTTGTTTAAATTTTTTTAACTTTTTTTTTTTTTTTTCTTGAGAGACAGAGAGAGACAGAACATGAGCAGGGGAGGGGCAGATAGAGAGGGAGACACAAAATCTGAAGCAGACTGGAGCCACAGAGCCCAATGCAGGCCACGGGGCTCCAACCCAGGAACTGTGAGATCGTGACCTGAGGCAAAGTCGGAGACTTAAATTACTGAGCCACCCAGGTGCCCTAATACTGCTTTTGTTTCAGTGACACTGGAGGATAACAGTGCTTGAAAACAGAATATGGGTCCTGGGTAGGATTATTATGGTGTGCATTTTGCTTAGATTAGCATTCATTTTTCTATGTTATTTTTATTTTTTTTTAATTTTTTTTTAACGTTTATTTATTTTTGAGACAGAGAGAGACAGAGCATGAACAGGGGAGGGGCGGAGAGAGAGGGAGACACAGAATCTGAAACAGGCTCCAGGCTCTGAGCTGTCAGCACAGAGCCCGACGCGGGGCTCGAACTCACGGACTGTGAGATCATGACCTGAGCCGAAGTCAGACGCTTAACCGACCGAGCCACCCAGGCGCTCCATCTATGTTATTTTTTGTTGTGATAATGATGTGTAACAACTTCCAAATCTCAGAAATTTAAAATTTACCTTTTCATATACATAGATGGGTCAGCACTCGTTCCTCTGGCTCACCCTGGCTTACCTCCAAGCTGAGGTTTGGGTTCATCTGTTCCATTTCTCTTCATTTTTAGACCAATGTCTATTTTCCTCTCATGATGGATTAGAAAAATATGGGAGCAAAGCTTACAAGCACATCTAAATTTTTTGCTCTCATCAAATTAATTTGAGAAAATAACTCACCTAGCTAGGGCCAAATATCAAGGTGACAGGATATACGTCATCTGTTCTAGTGAGAAACACTAGTAAAGTAACATGGCCAAGGGTATGGATTTATACTTCCACTATAAGATAGAAATGAAAGGTTGACAATGATAATCTATTCCATCATATTTAATCTTAGTTGTTTTTAATAAAAAATAAATAGTAAATTTAATTCCAAACTATTTAAACTTGTTTATTACAAAGTCTGAAAAAATCCATGTGAGAAGGTATTAATATTTGCTCCACCATAAATTCTTCTAGCTAGTTCGTAAGCTCAATAGGACCAAGTGTAAATTAAACCTAGATAAATTTATGATTCTCCCTGACAGATTGTGTGGAGTGCAAAGAGCCATTTCAGGAGCACCAACATTTAAGGAGTAGATGAAGTAAGAGGAAATCATGAAAGAGACTGATAAAGTCCAGAAATTCAGAAAAGAATCAGAACAGATGGAAGAGAGAACTCACAAAGAGAAGAAGTATTGATTAAAGACAAGAGTAAAAGTAACTTGAAGACTGACAAATATCTATTGGATGTGACAATTAAGAGTTCATTAATGTCCTAAGCAATGAAATTAATGCAAATCATTTATTGCTTTGCAATTTCCTATTTAAAATAAACAATAAAATCCAAACATTTCACCAGACCAAGATAATTAAAAATTGATTAGACTAATTTTCTTGACCCTTAACATGACTGAACTGCATTTGAAGACATAATTCAACCTCTTCATTTATGATGATTGATAGAAAAAAAATACTTTTTATTTTTTTTGTAAAAAAAGATTATGTCAGAGATCAATAAGTTCCAGAAAATGCTTAATGGCTTAAAATTCCATAAAGAAATGCCATAAATGCTAATTATAATCACTATCCTCATATTTCTACAGAAAAAAATAAACAACACATTCCTAATATAAAACATTCTATACTTCACTCAAAATTAATTGTTTTCCAGATAATACTTCGGCATTGTTGCTTTGAATAGCTTTAGAAACATCTGACATAGCTGAAAACATATGATGCATAATAATAACTACAAACAATGTGTTCTTGTTTTCTTCCTTGCTTAGATTTATTTATAATAATAATTACTTTTATATAAAACATGTAATTTATTTGTTCATAGTTGTTTCTCTAATTTATTCCTTCTCATGTGCTTGTTTCCATGGTTACATTTTTAAGGATATAATTCTATTACTAAGAATTGATGGATATTGGTCTATAATTTCTTTTGAAATATTTATTCCTGAACTATATCTAATGTGATATACAGAAAAGTGTTCAATTATCTTAATGTCAAATATGTGGGTGTGGACACATAACCAACAGCTTGTAGTAATCAATCATATCACCATTAGTCAAAAATCAAAGAAAATATTTTTTTTCAATAAAGAAAATAATGTTTTAAATTTAAGATGTGCCTAAAATTACTGAAAAAAAGATATCTATTTTGAGAAACAAATATGTATATTTTTAGGATCTCTGAATCTTTAGGGGACACATTCAATGTGGACATCCAAAAAACCCCCGAAAGTAACATTGCACGTTTTCTTTTTAATCTATAGGGAAGTATATAATATATACAGATAAAAACTTTAAAAACTCTGAAATAATATAAACATATATTTACATTTCTTTCTCACTGTAAAAAAAAAAAGCTCATTATATATAGTGTATGCACTCCTATTAAAGATAAGGAGATAAATATTTCTCAACCAAATTTTAAAACATTCTCACTTACTTGAAGATTCTGCTTTTTCATCTTTTTTTTTTTCCTGCCAGTATTTGCTGAGCCTCTTCTCTGTATGAGGCATTGTATTAACTTTCCCCTACTCTGATGATTTATTGTTATTCTCATGAAAGATATTTGATCAACATTATGGCTACTATGCTTTTTTTTTTAATGTTTACTTATTTTTGAGAGCATGAGCACAAGTGGAGAAGAGGCGGGGGGAGGGGGGAGAACAGAGAATCCCAAGTGGGCTCCATGCTGACAGCACAAATGAGCCACTATGGCTACTGTAATTTTTTTTTGTTTGTTTGTTTCATATGCTGAATACGAATCAGTCAATGTTGTGATACTCACTGAAAGTTACATAGGAAATATAATTGTTCCAGTAACTGTGGTTGCATAACTAATTATTTACTCTAAAACTAAGCACATAAAATAAGTGTGTATTATTCTTAAGGATTCTATAGGCATTAAGACGGCACAGTGAGATAGTTTTAATTCCCCAAGGGCTAGGGCTTCCCCTGGAGGTCTGAAAGTCGGCACAGTTTGAAGGTTCACTAGCTTACAGACTGGCAGCTGATACTGGCTGTTTGCTGAGACCTCAGTTGGGATTATCACTGAAACACCTACATGGCCTCTCCATGTGACAAGAACTCCTTGACTACTTGGTAGCTAGGTTCCATGGCTGATCATCCAGACAAAGGGCTGTGCGGATTCCTTTTAATGACACAGTCCCAACTGTCAAATAGTATCATTTCTGCCATGCATGTTGTACAGAACAGGCACAACCCCTCTTCCCTGAGGTTCAGGAGGAACCAAAAGAGACCAACGCTTGGTAGGGAAGAGAAGTGGCAACATTTGGAAAGGTATATGGGAATGGAGATAACTGCTGTGGAAACTGACAAAATCCACTTTAGTACTGAAATATCAAATGTTGTAATCTTAGGAATGTCAGTCTAAGGGTATTTATTTATGTTTTAATTCTTTATACTTATTTTTATATTTCATATTTTAAATAACAATTGCACATTTATTTAAACAAAAAAGTAATATGTGTGCACATTGTAGGAATATCATCAGTATCACAGATTTCGTATACAAATTATAGGAAATATAATATTGTGTTTTATCCCTGCAGTTGTCCTTACAGTTCACGTTGACAGCAGGACATGGTAGCTAAACATTTTATCCCTGAATGCTTTTATTTGACAGGAAAAAAAATAAGTATAACAGGTTTAGAAAACATTGTCACTGCATTTCAAAATATTTTTGTTGATGAAGTATCTATAATAGTTTCCTAGAAATTCCATATAAAATTACTAGAAAGTGGCTTAAATGACATATATTTATTCTCCCATAGTTTTGGAATCCAGAAGTTGAAAACTAAAATATCAGCAGGTTCTGAGGGAGAATCTATTCCATGCCTCTCTCTCTCCTA